>NC_142519.1:41844112-41849112 GCF_964205215.1 Stylophora pistillata
ACATTACATTTTGCGGTGAAAAGTCACTAAAATGTGAATAAAACTGTGAATCTCACAGTTTTTTTAATGTTTTTGAGGTGCAACAAACTAGAAAGCCAGATGTCAATGCCCAACAATAATATTATTACTGTGAAAAAAAACTGTTTGATTCATTGGGTTCCCAGGCTTAATATTATGCCAGCTATTCACTTCTAAACATATGATTCCCTGAGGTTAAAAACCACCTTCCCAACCCCCTCCCCTCCCTTGTCAGTGATGTAGTATTTAATTTTTTTTACTGCAATACATCAGCATCAGTGTCAACCAAAAAAAATGTAGATGTAACCGTTTCTTGTGCATTCCAATGGCTTAGTGCTACATCAACATCAACCCTTTACACTCTTACAGTGACCAGCATCATATTTCTTCTTCTAGTAATTCTGCTAGATCATTTATTAAGATCATGAGATTAAAGGAAAAAATCAGGAGCAGCTATGATTGTTAAAGAAAAATTCTCCTTGTCAGTACCTTCTGTTCCAATAAAAGATCAAAGGGACTATTTTTTTTTTTTTTTTTTCATAAAATTCCTGGTCGGAGTAGACGGCATGATCATGACATTTACTGCACCATACTTAAGCAGCTGAAAAAAGTCATAAGATTATTTAATTAAAGTTATCATCTGCAGAAAGCCCATTTACCTCGATGTTCTTTGAAGTTTATTTTTTTAACTTTTTCCATCTTTTTCCTAATCCATCTCCTCTTTTCTCTCCATGTCAGTGAGTCGCAGTCACCAATGGCCTGAAATACCTACAAACAAAAAAAAAAGCCTTGTTGTAAAATCAAGGATATAGAGGAACATTGCTAACTGAACCCTTAATAGCTTAACATCATTATGCATATTCTCCATACTGTTCTTCTTACCTCTCCTTAGCTGCTCACAGGGAGAGTTTGTTTCAAAAATCCAAAGCTTGTTTAACTTGCATGCTAATAATTTCCTTTATTCTCATGATGGTAATGTTTGATTCAGAGGTCATATGATAAGGAGAAATTGATAGCAGTCACTGTTAAGGGTTAGAGGGTTAAAATAGTTTGCTAAATCACTCAGCCAAAAAACACTATAGGGTTGGGAGCACTCAGAGTTCTAGGTCATTCACTGAATACTGTAACATCATCTTTCACAAATACAGGGTGTTTCAAAGGTTTGTATATACATCTCTATATAGAAATAAATTTAAAAAAACTGGCAGCACCCACAGGCAAGATGAAGTACATACTGTGTTCTGATTGGCTACCTAATTTTGGATGATGATACAAAATAATGGTATTTAACCCTTTCCTTGCAGAGTCAGGCTTTGACTTCATTTTATGTGGTTGTACCTTCTTTGGATAAAACACTTGTGCATCAACATTTCAATGTAAGCTGTCAAGCAGCATTTTCATGTTATACTGTTTGTTTTTGTTGATTCTGCAAATTGAAATTCAAAGATTTTTAATCAATTTTGACTTAACGCTCTTGGAAGTGAAGGGCTTAATTTCAGTTGAATAATTTACTTTTGAATTATAATCTTGTTGTAACTGAATTAATTAATAATTGTAATCAAGTAATCCTAAAGTGCAGACTTAGCAGCTGTTTGTCTGTTTTTTCTGGGCTGGCAGCTTGTCAAACGTGACAAATAATCCTTAAACCTTTAGCTTACTGATAGATTTATTTCATTGTAAAGTGTAAGCTGGCATGCAAGTGACCGATTTGATTCTCAGTTTTGATCACGCACCGAATATCGCAATTTGTACTCACCACAAACTTTCAAAATCGTAGCTTTATTTTATGGCCGCTCGACCCTTGTTTGGGCAAGAGTACCATATAACCCCATACACTGATTATGCATTCAGACTAGTAGACTAGTAGTTTTGTTGTGAAAGACAAAGAAGTGGATTCTTTTTGTACCAGTTGACATGTCTACTGTTGTCCCCTTTTTTTAACTCCACGGCGTCAACGCTGCTCTCGTCTTCCCATAAACAACAGTAAAACCCATCTTTAGAGATGTTGCGTTAAGCAAAACATTCTAGAAAAGAACTAACTTAACGCACGAGCGATCAACGGATGAAAAGTACATTCAAAGATAAGCGCCAGAAATGGGGCAAGTAATTCATGGCAGTCTCCATATAGACTCCCTGTTACCCAGTCTCCATATAGACTCCCTGTTACCCATTCTCCCTGTGTACCCTGTGTACATGTGTACCCATTCTCCCTGTGTACCCTGTGTATCCTGTGTACCCATGTGTACCCTGTGTACCCTGTGTACCCTGTGTACCCATGTGTACCCTGTGTACCCATGTGTACCCTGTGTACCCATGTGTACCCTGTGTACCCATGTGTACCCTGTGTACCCTGTGTACCCATGTGTACCCTGTGTACCCATGTGTACCCTGTGTACCCTGTGTACCCTGTGTATTTAGAAAAAACTATTGCTTTTAAAACAATTTTCACTGTTAAGAAACCAAATAATAATTTAAAGGCTTATTGTGTGAAACTCAAGATATTCTTTTAAGGCAACAAAATCGCGTGAGGATATGATGGGCAATGGGCAACACACCCCTTAGTTGTCTGTGTAGTACTCAGTTGCCTAGTAAAACAATAAACTTCGTTGATCATACATTGTGGCCTGTGTTTTCATCTGATTGAATATAAAGTGGAAACTGTTTTGCAATACGCACAAAACATTAGCTGGCTGCCATAAATCACTCATAAAAGTTTGCGTTATATTAATCTGGTTTTTAATCAAGGGTAAACATAATTTCGAATTGCATTAATTCCACATTCCAACCTCGACATTTTGTTATGTCATAAGTCATTTCGGGATACAATGATTCGCAACTGTAATTAAATTGTAACAAATGAAAATAACGTAAATCATAAGTATCGTTAAATTATTCTCTTAATTTCTTCCTTTGTACCCCTAAAAGAGCGTAGTTCATTGAAGTGGAATGGTTGGGGAACTATTTGTTGAATTTCTGTTGGCTTTTTTGACGTAACCGTGCACAACGTTCAATTTGAACTGACCGACCAATCATCCCGGGGGGACTCCCGTATAATGGGTAAACCCTGTGTACCCTGTGTACAGGGTAAACAGGGTACACAGGGTACACAGGGGTACACAAGGTACACAGGGTACACATGGGTACACAGGGTACACATGGGTACACAGGGTACACAGGGAGAATGGGTAACAGGGAGTCTACATGGAGACTGGGTAACAGGGAGTCTATATGGAGACTGCCATGAATTACTTGCCCATGGAGTTTCTTCGTTTCGGATCACGGATATGATCACGTGTATATTTTGGGAATTTTCATTGGCTAGTAAAGCGAATCCACTGGCTTGCCTGATTGCAGTCTCAAGAGAAGTGCGCATAATTATTTGTCCTCTCTAACTCCGGATTTTAAACTCCCGATACTCTGCTTCTGGACGATGGATCAATCTTGGATACATGTTTTGACGATGATATGAATAATGATGTGAACTCACTCTAAGTAAAAATAATCGAGAATAGAACGTACTACAAATGCATGATTTTTAGCCAAAAGTTGTCGAGGAAACAAAGACTCGAAACCCACTTGAGTTGTGTTTACGGTAAAGGTGAGAATTATAACACAAGCCAATCACAACTTTGAACGTGATTACAAACGTGTTTTACCCTCATCATTACAACAGATGGATACCACCTCAGAAAGTATAAGAGATACCTAGATGATCATAATGTACTGGTGCTCAAATCAACAAAGTTTGACCGCAACAAGCGTTCAGCAACACCTTTAAACACAGCCATCTTGATTCCTTAGTTTTTCGTTTCCACTGAACCAGTAGTGGTGCTAACAGTTAGTCTAGTGCATCTCATAACGAAGAAACGTTTGCACAAGAGAAGGGAGCGACTATGGTAGTCGTTGAAATTCTCCCCTACAAATGGATGTGCACATTCTGAAGTGTTCCTCAGTTTATGATTATGGTTATGTGTTATGATTTTGGTACATCTGTGGATATGAGACATTTTGCATCACAATAAAAACTTTTGGGATCATGGAATCCAAGAGGCCTTTAAGGTTAGAAAGTAAATCTGTTATATGATTACATTGCATGAATTGACACTTAATTAACTGCTGCTTCATGAAAAAATTGCAAATTAATGTTAAGATTTACTAAAACTTACAGTTTGAATAATAAATTTCATGATAAACATATACATGTATGTACATCTCTAGGTACATTTTGTATGGCATACCTTTTATTGAACCAAAGTTGTAAGCCTCTATAATTATTCGTAGTCCTAAAACCTTTGTATTCCAGGTATTGAGAATGTATTGGAATTATTTGGACTTCAAGTTTATTTAAATTACCTCAAATTTAATTCCCAGGAATTCTCAAAAAATTCCACCCTTAATTTATAGATAGTTTGTAAAGCTGAGAATTCCTAGTACTTCTGAGGAATTCCAAGTCCTCACAAAACTGGAACCTTCCTTTCCCAGAAATTCCAAGTCATTCCAAGCTTTTCAAATCAGAGCTTATTTGCATAGTTGGGGATTTCTAAGAATTTCCAGGAATTCCCAGGAAACTGGGAATTTAGTTTGCAAGGGCTGTTACATTTCTCAATACTGTAAAAGCCCAGAGATAAGCTGCACCCACAGACAAACTGCACCCAGAATTTAGCAGCTCAAATTTTGGAAAAAAAAGTTTTTTGAAAGAAATCAATAGAAATCCAAAGTCGAGTCCTGAGAAGTCTTCTTCATCCACTGTTCATCAAACATAAACTCAATATTAACATTGCAACGGAAAATACTTCAAAGTCTTACCCACAATTTTCGCACTTTAATATAATGAACATTGTTTCTACCAACTTTGACATGATTGGTCTTTTTCTGGTATTTGTTGACAGGAATTTCTTCATTCAACACAGTTTTTCCATAGATTTTTGCATTACAACAAGAATATAAGCAGAATATTGGAAGCTTAGTAACCAAGCTTTCGA
>NC_142519.1:41854112-41874112 GCF_964205215.1 Stylophora pistillata
TTTTGAAAACCTTAAAAGCAGCTGTGGCGGCCCGTGGAAGTGTAACATGTCCTATTTCTCCATATGTCCATTGGAGGGAGAATCGTCTGAAAAACTAATTTAAAACAGCTCTTAAGACGTTCTAGCTTTTTGCTTCCTGCGGAAGACGCCTCGTCCCAACACATGGGGGCTGATGACGTCGCCTTTCAGTGAACGATGAAGCTAAAGATGGAAGTCACCTTTGAGGAATTAACTGCAACACGTGATCAGCTAGGCCTGGACGGAAGAAAAACAGTTTAATGCCCTCTCTGGCAGACATTGTTCTTGCGAAGCTGAACATACAATTTGAATGGTAAATTGGCGAGTTTGTTGTGGTTTTTGTTAATGAGGAGACACGTATAAATATATCGAGTGAGTCTACCGTTGAGTCTGTGTTTTTTTCTTTCTAAATCTCTGTCTTTCCGAATCAATCAATTGAACTGTTTTCGTCAGCATTATCACCTAACTGGTTTTAAAAGGACATGTGGTCTTGCTGTAATTACGGTACATACTTAATAACGTCAGTACAGGAGCTGTGATGTTACATCATGCATTCAGATATAATTGCCAAGAAAAGTCGTTACATCCCAGTGAAAGTTTAAAAAGCTTTGAAATAAAGTAAACAACCGAGACCGAGCAATTTTTTTCGCGAAAAAAGGTAAAGAAAAGCATCTGAATACGAAAAACCTGGATGAGAATGGGTCAGGGGAAGGGAGATGGAATGGTATTAGACGTGCAATGCGTGCTAAGTTCCAACTTTCATCCAGTTTCTCACCCTTTTTAAACGGAATTTAAACTAAGAAATGCGTCTCAGCCATTTAAATTCAAATGAAGTCAATAAGTCATTACTTGTATATAATGTTTCGTCCTAGCGTAAAAATGCGGCCAATCACGAAATCAAATCTTGGGAAGAAGACCTCTCAATTTCCACGGTTAGTTGGACAGCAGTTCCTAGAAATGTTTACTTGGCAGTCCGTGCCGTCTCGAATTTTCCCGCCGAAAAAGATAAAGGGTGACCATTGCACGGCTTGGAAAATGTTTTCCTTGAGCGAACACATTCAGTATCGGCAAACAATATAACAAGATGCATCTCTATCAGCTTATTATTTCGATTGCCTTTCTCAACAGACCATCGTTGACAAAGCAGGTCACCAAACATGGAAATTAGGTCCAAAGTTGCCTAATTCACGACACAAAAACTCGGTTCCTTTAGGGGAGCCGGCGTTGAGTTGCAGGGGCTTACATAGTGAGGTTCCACCTCAGCCAACCGCTTTTAGGAGATTATTTTACCTTGAAAGCTGGACAGCCATCTGTTAAATCTTACCACACGCAGACTGAGGAAAGCGAAAAGGAAGAAAATAAGCTCTAGCGACATAGAGCCTGCGTCAAAAGTGTAGAAGATCATACAAGTTTGCTGACTGATGCCGATGGAAGTACTAGAACTTAAAACCAAATGCGGAGATTAAAAATGTTTAATGGCAAGGATATTATTTGTTACTTTATAAATAAGTAGGGTGCTTTGGTAAACCTTAGTTATGTGATCCCAAATTTTTCCTTAACATGCGAAACATTTGTTGTGCAAGAATTTTCACGGTACACCGCGACCTCGTACCAATCTTTTTCCAGCTCAGCTTTAAAATACAGGGACATTTATGCGGCAGTGATCACCACGAGGGAGGTACAGTAACATGGAGTTAATATTGGTGGGCTGTGCTCTGGTTCTGAAAGGTTTTGTGTCAGAGTCAAGGCCAGGTCATGTGTAATACTCTTGGGCAAGGCAGTTTACTTTAAAATACCTCTACCCAACCAGGAGTACAAATAAGTGGTGACGTTACTGTCAAGGTGACCTCATGCAGGCCTTTAAGATGACATGCATCCCAGTCATTCAGATCAGCTCAATGCAGAGGAGAATCAACAAGTATTTTCCTGAAGTTGAGCGGGTGGCATATGTCTTCGTGGGAGTTTTGTAGGATTTGTGGCCTTTATCCTACATCTCAGTCATTGCTGAACCGTGAGACGATCTCACCCGTGGTCGTCTCATATCGGCCCCAGGTGCGGAAAGGCACATTCCCCATTAAGTTTTTTTTTTTTAGCGCTGGGATTGGTTGGTGATTGGAGGTGTGTCTGGAGGCGTAAGAGTTTGAATAATATAGCGTGAGCACAAGTGTGAATTTTTTCGCGCTTGCCTCCTTTCGCCCGTAAACGTAAAATAATACGCCGGTTTTGCTAGCTGCGTATTATCTACTACATGAGAATTAATTATCTATTGTACAGGAAAAACGTATTCAGCTTTTTTTTTTCCGGTCTGAGAAATTGAAAAGAATAAACCATTGAGCTGTGTTTGCAAAGACTTTGTTAATGAATACTGGGAGAAATGAAATGCTCCATTGAGATTTTTGACAAGTTCTTCTTAAAAATTTAATTATGATTGCAAAATCCTTTGTCATTCAAATACTAACAAAACACGTGGAGGTAAAAGAATGATTGACCACTCAGTTTACTACAGTTTTGAATATTTAATTCCAGGGATAACGGCCACTTGATAGCATTTGTAAATTAGGTCGACTATTTACATTAATAACAAACTAAACTGCAAAATGTGTTATCATGAAAAAAGGGTAAAAATTTCAATAACCAAAAATAATATATTTGAGAGCTAGATTAATTTTAAGATTATGCTGGGTGGAAAAAAGCATTCCTGTGGCTAGTTACTAAAACGGGTTGAGCTTTAATTTAGTTCTTCTTCTTCAAAACTGTTACATATTCAACTTACCGGTTAAATTTTTAAGCCTTCTAGTACCTGTCGATTAAAAAAAAGGAAAGAAACACTGTGGATGTAAAAGCTCCCTCAAATGAATGAAAAATAAAACAGCCTATATATACGTTTGTCATTTACTTACGCATAGATCAAATACGAGCTTTAAACATCTGTTTGGGCTCTCTAAATATATTCGTGTCTGTTAAGCGATTTGGTTCTACTCCGTCCAGGAGTTCTAATTGTAATTGACAAGTCTAAGTTGCTTATGCTTCTGGCAGAGCTTCTCTCACTCTCTTCAGTTCTGACTTTGTTGTCTATAAATTATGTTCTTTCATCATGGGTCGCCCAGTGAAGATGTCACTGTACTATTTCTGGGCAAGATTCACAGTTTACCAATATTTCTATTGTATAAGAAGTAAAGAGCTACGCTTGATGCCACTTAAACCCAGTTGAGACAAGCAATTCCCACTAAAAATTTCTTATTCAGTTCCCTTGCGTTCACTTAAACACACACGTGCGTGCATGCGTAATCTATAGGTCCATGTTCAAATTAGGTCAACAAGCCTGATTTTAGGTGTAAGTTTAAGCTTAATTCTTCGCCACAGGAATGGCAGGAGAAAGGAACAGAACTTTCGTTTCAATTGACACCTAACCTCTTTTTTACCCACCCATCCCATCCCGGGGAGGACATCCATCACACAGTAATCTCGTGTGCGGGAAATTAACGTCTCCTACCCCAACCCTGCAGGAGACGGGACCTACAGTTATCGTCCCTATCCGAGAAGACTAGAAAGTCTAATCATTTTCAGATATTATTACAAAGGCAGCACTTTCTTCTCAGTTAATTAAAGACCCCGAGTGTTGGTCCGGCCGGATTTGAACTCACGACCTCCCGTACAACAGTCCGGCGGTCTACCAATTGAGCTAACCGGGAGGCGGTTAATGTGAAACGTTTCGTTAAGCTGATAAATCATGAAAAAGTTAGGTTAACGATAATATGTTTCGCGTTAGGTTCTTCGGTAGGTGAGAAAGTGAAGTAAAATACTTCAGTGATATCTTCACTTCATGGTTTCCCACAATCTTCGGGCAAAAAGAAACATTGTGAACATCCCCAACGATCTTCATCTTACTTGATTTCGCGAGTACCTTTTCTTTTACATTATCTCGGGTACTTAATTTTGCGAATTTGGCGAGACAATACCTCGCGGGGTTTTATTATCGCTATTTCAATTGGCAAATGTAAAAATGGCATTTCTCGACTCAAGTGGTTCAACTTCATTTTATTTTGTAAAATGTCTTAGCATTTTATGAAGATGATTGCTCGATTCTCTGCTTCGTATGCCAAATATTTGCAAATTAACCTCATTTGACAACAGAAGATAGAAAATAGAAGTTACCAGTAAGAGCAGTTAATCATTTGTGTATACACATATCCTGTATGAATCCTGTATATATCTTGTTTTTTTATTTCAAATTTTGATAACTTTTTTTCTATGATTTGAATTCTCCACAGAGGGTTAGATTTCGCTTGTTTATATTCTGCGAGGTTTTTTCATGCGCGGGTCTTTACTTTAGCAATTTATTTGCAATCGCGAAAAACGCGAAGCTAAAGATCCCCGAAATTAAGTGCCAATAAGGTAATCCAGCTTATAAATTTTAAATGGTGCTTAGGTGCCTATTTTCTTTAATACAGACTAAGATGTTACCCTTATAAAAATTTTCAGCAAATGCACACAATTTAGACACTGACTCTTGCAATCAATTTTCTGTTTACGAAGTTGTTGGTATGTAATTTTCGATGTACAGAGGAGGATGAAGTATCGGCGTGTGTTAAAACTTCCTTTCCAAAATAAAAAGTAAGGCATTTGGCATGCTAATTAGAAAAGCTGAAGACACTTCTGAAAACTCGTATAAGAAAGGTAATATGATTAGAAAGGCTAGAGGCTGACTTCATTTTGTGATTGATATTCTCCTCTGAAAAATTACTCACGCAATTATTTTGCCACAATTAGTAGGAGCACTGTATTTCTCTTCTTTTTTTCCAGTTCATCTCTTTGATTAAACACACTGAAAAACTCCTCCTCAGGAGCTATGTGAGATAAATATATGTCGAGCCTCTACGTTAGCAACCTACGTATAACCCTACCAGCTTGAAACATCTGTTAGGGTTTTATTGATGTATACGGGAATTAAAATATTTGTTGTGTTAGTAAAAGCGACTGTTGCATAAAAAAACAATTTAGCGGAGAAAGGAAACAATCCCCATTCAGGTAATCTTGCAGTTTTTTGTGTTATAACTCTGTTATTAGAAATGATTCAAGTAGGGTTTTGCTGCACTGCTGGAGAAAAATAAGAGGAAAACAGACAAAAGCAAAAAAAAACTAGGATAGAAAAGCGAAACGTTATGCGTCGTTGTCTGAGCAACTGACTTCTATGTAAAATTGTGACGACGACGAGTTTGCAGTTTTTCTGTTTAAATTGTTACTCAGCATTCAACGCAACTTAATTACAAAGAAAGCTACCTAGACCTCTAGAATTGAGATAGGTGTGACTGAACGTTTTCTTCTATCACCGTGAGCGTCAAAACGATGGTAAAATACTAATCCATGAAAATATGTTGGATGTTGCTAGAAGTCTTTAATTACAAGAAATGCCTAGAGACGGCGGTAAAAATTGAAAGTGAGCAATTTTTATTGCAGGAGTATCAACTAACCCACACCGTGTCATTTTAAACTTGTGATGTAAGTAGCTGAAACACTCCTGAAATAGTGTAAGTTCGAAATTATTTTGGTAATTTATTCAAAAGTTTGTCGAGGGGTGTTTGGGTGCTCCGATAGGTAAAATAGCGAAAACATTCTCTGCATACTATAGCCATATAGTGGCCAAAGGAACGCTTTGTCGTTAAGGCATAAATATCCTTGTTAAATTACGAGACGAAGAAATTAAGAATGAAGCCGAGGTGACACTGAACCTCAACATATACAGCATATAGGTGTACTAAGGTGCCGAGGAGAGTCCTACAGTTAAGGTAGCTTTGAATTTTAATACTCATTGTTCTCTTTTCCCAGGAAAAATGTCTATCAACAGCATGTGGACTTTCACTTTTGTTTTGAGTAAGTTGGTTGCGCTTGTTGTTAAAAGACATGTATTTTTCAAGAGAGAGCATGAGACACGTGATTGTAGTTTGGGTATCAGTACATTTTAAGGCAAACATAATTGTGATTTGCCGAGGGTAGGTTTAGATCAATTCTATCGGCAGAGTATCAAAGAATAACCGATGTTTGAGGAGAGTACTCTGTTGGCATGTTCAAGTAAACTTATGGGTAGAACCAAGGGAAATCATTAACATCATCTATAAACAGAATAACTGAGGCAAAAATCTGTGAACTTCATTGGCTTCAATTGTAAACATTAATAATTTCTGTTTTTTTGTTTAGTTTTATTTGTTTGTTTGGTTTAAATTTTTTTTTATAGCCTTGATGCCTTTTTAGCAGTTATTTTCTTTTTGATTAACAGGAGTAAAGTAGTGATATTGTAATGTATAATATTGAGGAATTAATATTCCTTATAAATCAGTTATAATTAGTATTAAATGTTATGCAAGGACACCATCTACATTTGGGAAAATACACATGATCCAAAGGGCCGAAGATTTCTCGGCCAATGAGGGTAATTTGAGCGAAATTAAAGAGTTGGTAAAATTTCGAACAAATCATGCGATTTTACCGATGAGCATTGCATGCTGGCAGTATAAATTATTTTGAAGGCGGGAGTTATCCAAGCCTTACCAACTGCAATGGCATTTAAAACAGTTCTTATTATGACAAGAACACCGTATTTGTGTGAAGATTATATGTGAAATCCATGCTTACCTCATAGATGGTCAGTGACATTCTGACGTGCTTATTCTCTGATTTATGAAGAAACCATTCCTCTCATGTTACAGGTGCACTACGAAAGTACACGAAAAGTTTTACTTTAAGCTAATAATCTCAAATTTTACGAAGAGTTTACATTATCGTTTACGCACTCGATAAGAGAGGCTTAGAAAACGAGACAGACAGTCATTAGTTAACTTATTGTGCAAAGCGTGTACACTTATTCCTCTATGAAACTATGTTCTTCACTAAAGTTGCAATAATCATGGAAGCATCCTGCCAGAAGGATATTCCCTACTTTAGAAAAACCCAGCTCCTTCAAGTGGAGAAAGGACAATATGTGGAAATAAGATTTCGCATCTCTAAGCCCAGCTGGGTACCAGGAGCACCTTGTGTTGAAGAGGAGTATCTTGAGATCCGCGATGGTTATAATCCGTCTGCCAATCTACTGGGTGTATTTTGTGGAAGGAGTACTCCTTATTTTACCCTGCGATCCAGTGGACATAACATGTGGTTAAGACTTTCACCTCAGCATAGATACTGGTTTGAGAGGGACTCAAGCTTTGAGGGAAAAGCAAGGAATAAAACAGGTAAGAGTTTTCAGGTTTATTTTTTTTCAGTCATCGGCATAATTAATTCTAGCAAGAATAGTTCATAATTTGTATATTTGTTGATACATATCCTGTAGATATGTTGTTGTTATTAAATGTTAATCACTTTTTTCTCTGTTTTGGATTTTCTATGGGGGATTAAATTTCGCGTGATTAAATTTTGCGAGATTTTTTATCCGCAAATTTGAAAACTTTTATTTAGCTTCTGGATGAAAAATGATGTTTGGGTGTTTATTTTCGTCAATGCAGATTAAGATATGTTACCCAAGTAACAATTTTCCATGGATGTATTTACTTTAAAACCGAGTCTTGCATTCGATTTGTAGTTTACGAACATGAAGACATATATTTTTTTGATGTAGAGATCTCGATGTCTCATTGGGTTTGTGTTTGTGTTTAGTTCCTACAAGCCTAAAAGAAGTCGCAAAGACTCAGTTTGTCCTGCTCAATCATTCTTCATTTTTGTGGTGCCCGGCGGAAGGTGGACCGGCTCCTCGTATTGTCTGGAGAAGGAATGGTACTGTTGTGCAGAACAGCACTAGTGTGCGACTCCAAATCAACGTTACTGAACATGAAAGAAATACAAAATACAGCTGCGAGGTGGACGACCGTGGTCAGTTGAAAAGGATTAGCATCAGTCTTGATGTCGAGAGTAAGTTTTAAAGTTAGATATTTACTTTTAAGGGGAGCTCAGCTGTTGTTTATGCTTCTGATAAACTTACGAATTGTCTTACAAGTATTTTGGGTTTTTAATTTTGTTTTATGGTGAAACTGTCTACAATTCTATGTAAGGGTAATCTCAAAAATAATATTTATGAAGTAAACCAATTTTGATCGCAGTGTAGTTTCATATCTCGATCAAAAAAAATTACTTGCTACAATATATTTATTGATTTTGCTTTTAATTACTGCGTAGGTTACTGATTGCTTATTCGTATTATTAACAAAAAGAGAAGTACATGTAAAGTAAAACTTTTTCCATAACAGGCTCGTAAAATTATTGTAGTGTAAAATATTTCTTTTCTGTTCGAAATGGTAATTAGCTTTTTCCGCTTCTATTTCACTCTTGTTTTCGATAAACTATTTCGGAGGTGAAAGTGAATATCTGGCAAACATGTTGCGTGCGAGAACAAAGAGCAAACCCGTGTTTCTCACCAAAACGAGACGGTGAATGACTTTTAAATATGTTTCTGTTTTGACGTGTGTTTTTTCTTGTTTTAATCTCAAGTGGGTGCTACTCCTGAGAAAAGAAATTGAAAAATAAAGTTAGTAAGATCTGCGGCGTTTCACTGTGTAAACAGTTTGTTACACAAGCTACGTCAGCGCCAAAATCTAACCTTCGCTTTGTAGCAAAGTCTCTCACAATATGGCCAAGGCTGCAAAGAACGTTCAATGAAATTCTTGGACGACCTCCAGCAAGCACTTAGAGAAAGCTTAGCTGTGTTTCCAGTTAGCGAATTAAATTCTGAACAAAAACGTATTATCGAGAACATCGTGGGAATGAGAGATGTTATCGGACAGTTACCGACGGGGTTTGGAAAGAGTTTACAGTCAAACTAAGTGAAGCGTACCCCTCAAGATTACATTAATGATTTGATTGTTTGAATATTGAACCCACTAATCGTTTCAGGAGCGCAATAATGAGTTGAATATTTGAACATGGAACCCGATAACCGTTTCAAGAATACAATGATGGATTGATTATTTGAATATTGAACCCGATAGCCGTATTCGTTTTGAAAAGGCGCGGATTATTGTTCAAATCAGAAGTCCATTTCTGATTGCATTATGCAAATACGTGATGATGGATCGGAACTATTTCAACATGGCGTCAGACATGGGGGGAAAGGTAAGTTCGAGCCTGTTGTGTAGAACTTCTTGTAAATGTTGTAAATGGAATGTTATCGAGAGCTTTTTTCGCCTATTTACATCTTGACGAACTTGTAGAAATTCTTGTGTGTATTCATGGTCGAAAAAGTAGTTTACGGGTGAAGCCACCTCAACACATTTTTTATTTCGTTAATATCTGCCATCGACTGTTTTCGCAGTGTTTTTACAGTGCAGTTTGTTCATTTTAAGGATTCCTAGTCAAATAGAACAATCTTATTGGACTTCAGAAATGGACTTCTAATTTGAACAATGATCTGCGCCTTTTCAAAACGGATACGGCTATTGGGTTCAATATTCAAATAATCAATTCATTATTGCATTCGTGAAACGGCTAGCGGGTTCAATAATCAAATAATCAATTCATTATTGCATTCTTGAAACGACTGGCGGGGTCAATATCCAAATGATCAATTCATTAATGTAATCTTGAGGGGTACGCTTCACTTAGTTTGACTGTAATCTTTCAACTGCGGCCTAGACTGTTCAAATTCTTGAGCTCCAAAGGCCACGGATTCTCTTCTGGTCCCTTGGTCATTGTCATTTCACCTCTTTTGTCGATTGTCGAAGACCAAGTTAAATACCTCAGGTCATTGGGAATCGATGCTGCTTTCATTGGGGAAAGCAAAACCAAAGACCAAGAAATAATGGATGGAAAGGGCGGGCTTGCCTTATTGTTAATGTCAGCTTAGTACAGGGTCATCTACCCACATCTAACAAACAAAAGTTCCACGCTTAGCTTTTCTTTTTCTTTTTCAACATAGGTTGTATTGAATTTGTGCATACCTTGACAAATGTTCCTCTAGTAGAAACTGGGAAACAGCAACAATTCGATTTTCTTGTTTGGGTACTCTGCCCACGGGAAATTTTTATCGATGCCTCTTTGTTACAATTACGTTTCCATGATGTTTCAATTCTATAGCGACGAGTGTCCCAAACTGCACGCGGAAGACCATCGTCTGGTAGAACCTTTTGGTTGAAAACTTCTTCAAATATATTCATGAACTCACCATTAAGATTTCTTTTTCTCTTAATGGTGATAAAAACAGAAAAGCATACTCGACAACGATCTGAAACAATTTCACCCGGATTATTCATTATCGTAAAAAGGAAACCCTGAACCTTACCTAAAAAACTAGCCGAAGGGGACTAGATTTTGGCGCGCACAGAAAGATGGGTGAGCGCCAGTTGCTCGACATACCTGCGTGGCCCGTGCGACGAATCAACTTCACGGGATTTGCAAAGTTTCAGTAACAGAAAATTATACAAAAAATCTAGAAAGATTTCAGCTTACATCTCGTCTAACGTTTAAGCGACATATTAACGCCTCCAACCATTATGTTTTATACGAACCTCGCAAACTCTTAAACACGTTCTATTGTGATACCTGCCAATGTATTCAGTATGATTTCCGGTAAGATTTTCGCGGACAATCTGATAGATTTCTCTTACATTGCGTGCTGAGACTGAAACCTTTCACCTAGAGCAAAGCTCCGTCGCACGGCCCAAACAAACATGGCGAGCAACTGAGCTTCTTGTATATGTCCGTGTTAAAACACACGAAAGTACTCTAAAGCACACTTCACTCTGATTGGGCAGAAAAACACAAAGATTTTCTGGCACCAGAACGAATGCGACCGTTTGGAAGTAGTCTTTTAAGACAATGTCCCCAGGGGCTCTTTCGCCCTAACTTGAAATCGACTCACAGCCCCTGGGTCTGCGAGGATGTCTTCTTCCCTAATTCTAAGCGAATTATTGAACGAATGCATTCTGGTGCAGTGTTGTTCTTTGAAATATTTGTGAAAGAAGTCTTAAGAAGACGAAGTTGTGGCAGCCGCTTGCATCTATCATAGCAGACGTTGGAGTGGCCTAGAATTTGAAATTGTACTGGAAGTCAGATATGCTGTCTTGTTACCAGTTTGAAGGGGAATGATGGAAATTAATAGTGCCTCAACTTTTCTCCTCATTGGAAAGAATTCGATCAGGTCTGAAATAATGTGATTACTCACAACTTTCTTATTCTTGGCTTTTCTCTGATTTCTCTTCATAATCAGTTCATTTAAATGAATTAAAGACCAATTTAAAAATGAATTAAAGTATATTAGTTATCGATATTTAGCGACTGACTGCACTGGGAAACTTATCCAACTAAAATTGATAGTGGTGAAGCTATTGACCACTTTCATAAATGGCTGCCGGATTTATATTCTTTTGTTTACATTTAAATTAGCCTTTCTTCCCTCGTTCTCCAGTTCAAAATTCAAAAGAATGCATTATCTCAAGCGAGGCTAGTGAGGCTAATTTGAATTTAAACAAAAGAATATCAATCCGGCAGCCATTTATGAAAGTGGTGTAATCTCTTTATCTCGCGTGAAGAAGTATGTTGAAAATGATACTGCCTGCAATTGGCAGAAACCTACTAAATCTGCATTTAATGATTTTCTCTGTACTGCCATCGAGGACTGTGCTGATCAAACTATTGAATAATACATGTACAGTTGAACCCTGTTAATACTCGTAAGTCACTCGTAATACGCGCGCAGTGTTTAAGTCAGATCAAATAACCGCATAAGAAATTTATATTATCGCCTGCTTCTCTCAGACAGTGTTACTCCCTCAGACGAAACAGGCAGTTTGAAATCCTAGGGTGGGAGGCCGAGCGTTTTAAGACTACATATTTAATAGAATTGTGTATTGATAATGATATCGCATCATAGTTTTATTAGCTTTTTATCACCATGTTTTTTCATCACATTTTTCAACAGAATCTGTATCTTAATAATGTAATATCTTCATATTACATTATTAGGTTCTAAATTTTCTCATTATATCATTATATGATCATATTATTATCGTTAGGTTATAACTTTATAATACGTACTTCAGCCCTTGGGCTGCCATGTATTTCATTACTAAACTGTCTAGCTATCTATCTAAAAAGAGGAGAGTTGCTTACTTTGTCATGTAAATCAGCAGTTTGATCAGCAAACGACAGAGATTAATAAAAATTGGCTTGACCAAGCGTTTTGCTTTTCTAAATTTGACATGAGGCCGTATTAAGTGAGTGAAGTTATAAAGGATTTTACCGTTTGGGATTTTAAAATGTGGCCGGTGACCGTTGGCCGTATAAGCGAAAATGGATGGCTGTTATTCCGAAACTGCACGTAAAAATCTAATAACGAGGTCATCATATCACCGAGGTGCAGTAAGGCGGGTTCACACTGAACAGTGGTCAGAAAGTGATGCAAACATCTGGTGTCAAAATTCATTTAGAAAGTGATTAGTAAACAGTACCCACTACTCACCCAAACGCATTTCCCTTACTTTAGCTACATTCAGAAAAAATGCTCCTAACAAAAACCAATGTTCGTAGAGGCCGCGAAGGGCCGTTTTGCGGTCAGGGTGACCCTTTTAGTCGCGCGATGTACATGTTGCATGAGGAAATTGAGAATGGAAATTGACATTCGGTCTATTAAACATTAAAAACAGAAAAATTTACTTCGTATTTCCCTTACTTTTCTTCTTATCTTTGGACAAATCAAAAACAAAGAATAACTTCAATTCCCAACAAATCCCAATATTTAATTATTTTAGATGATTTTCAATCATGGCGAATGATAATCATGTCAGTGATTAAAAGGGAAATTTTTGTTACAAAGAGCACAACAAAATTTGTCTGTTTTTGTTTGTCAGTGTGCCCTCAACCGTGCCAATGCAAAGTCCTTAATGGTAACATGAAGGGCTTAGTATCAGCCAATTGTGAAGGAAAACAGCTTAAGTCACTTCCAAAGAAAATTCCGCGAGCCTTAGCAAAACTGTAAGTACTTTGTGTGCATCATATAAGGCCTTAAATTTGGTTTCTGTTTGAATTCAGAGGTGGCACAATGAATGCTGAAAGTATGAAAAGATTATAACTATAAAGTAGGTGAAAACAACAGTGGACATCAACAACTATAACCCAGCAAAAATATCTTGAATTTGGTAACAATAGCTGAGACCGGAACCGTAATTTTGGTGCTTTGGGATTGACTGTAGCGGTCCAAAACTAAGCAGCCAAAAGTGACCGGTCTCCTCGATATAGCTACAGGCAGAAATAATCGTAAAGCGATGTGAACATTTTGGGTTTATTAAATAAACTTTCATAAGATATTTATTTCGGACTATCAGTATCAGAGCACTTAATCTTCCGGTTAAAATGGACTCAACGTAGTACATAAACACTGGCAGGCGAAATAACATTCGACACAGAGAGATATCATTAATAAAAAACACGGAAATTTTTCGTTCATCAGGACTATGTTCAAATGGCCCTCTTCAGACGCTTTCAGACTTAAAGGAAGAAAAAACTAAATTCTTTAAATAAAGCAAATTGGAAAGTTACACTCCAGGGCAAGTAAAAGATAACAATATTGCGGTTAGATGGAAATTTCGACTTCAGTAAATTTCTTAAACTCATCATTTCATATCGTAGTAAAGGAGCGTTAACCCGCGCTGATCACTGCAGTGTAAAAATACCCGAACTAAAATTTAAAGGAAAATTGCCGATCTTAGATATCAGCGTAATACAAAGTTATATGCATGAGGCGCTCATTAGTATATTGGTAACCACCGGCTAGTAAATCTCAAAATGAAGGCCACCACTGTGCCTGTGATAGAAAAAAATGGACTGGAGGACTATCAAGGCTTTGACAGCTGCCACAATGAATACAAAGTAGGTGCTTGGATTGTTCATGGGCTGCCGCTAGGGCCAAACAGCCCTTCTTTACATATTTCCGCCGATGTTCATCAAATGCGTACAACCTACATGTAGTCATGAGACGCGATTCTACCGCTGCCTCACTGCTGATGGACCATTAGATAAAACCGTCACAATACCACTGATGAAGGATTCAGGGCCGGATCCAAGTCGGGGGGGAAGCGTTCAGAGAATTGTCCAAGGGCGTGCTCCCCCGGGAAATTTTGAAAATTAGGTCTTCGGAAAAATGAGTTCCAGCATTTGGAGGGGAAATCTAGGAGGTTCGACCGAGCCACCCGAATCACCCCTGGATCCGCCCCAGAGATTGAAGGCATTGATTTCACTGCAAGACCGCTGATGAAGGCTTCAACACAACCGCTACAGCGACGCTGTTAATGCGTGAGGGCATTCGCCAGAACGCTGCTGATGATCGCTTGAGCCGGGTTATCAGAAAATGGATATGGCGCAGTCCACTACTGACGAACTATTAAAGACAAGTGCCACAACAGCAACAACACTGATCACCACTTGACGATATCTGCTACTAAGCTGTTAATGACTGCTTGAATATAAAAACCTTACAAAACCATCGATGAATGCTTGAATAAAACCGGTACAGCGCCGCTGATGACTCTTGGAGATAATGGCTGATAAATCTCTTATAAATGTTGTAAAAAGCTGGTGAGAAGCGTTGCATGCTGATCTAACAAAGCCAAGAAATGCGTGAAAAGAACTGCTGGAAAACCACTCTCAGGAACACTTGAAGATAACAGCCGGAACACCTCTTACTAAAATCCTCTAAGAAACTGTATGCGCTGGAAGACTGTCGCATGAGGAACACTAGAGGGCAACAGTCAAAAGACCGCTTAAGAATGGTTGAATACAAGCGCATTAACACAGAAGGTCTGAGGACAACCGCTACAAAAGTACTGATGAATGCTTAACTTAACTTAACTTGACTCAACTTTATTTAAAGAGGGTAGCGCAATAATCTATTACAGTCTTCTAACCTGCAGCCCTCACACCCACCCATCCCACCCCAGGGGATGAAATCCACCACACAGTAATCTCGTGCGTGGAAAATTAACGTCTCCTACTCCTAACCCTGTAGGAGACGGGGCCTAAGTTTATTCGTCCTTATCCGAGAAGACTAGAATATCTATCCATTTCTTGAAATTATAGAAAGGTAGCACATTCTCCTCAGTTATTTTAAGACCCTGAGTGTTGGTCCGGCCGGGCCTTGAACCCTTGACCTCCCGCACAACAGTCCGGCGCTCTACCAATTGAGCTAGCCAGGAGAATTGTGATTGTGGCTCAGTTGTTTGCGTTGTTTCGATTCTGTTTCTCTTGTTTTATTTTGAACTCTGTTTGCAACCGTCACTCAGTATTAAGCGAATTGGTGGGTGTGGATGTCCCCACTGCACCCCCCTCAGGTCCTGTCCCTACATGTCAGTGCAATGACCCTGAAGATCAAGTGAAACGCTCCTCTATGTTTGACCCAGTTCAAGCCAATGAGCTTTGGAGCTGATCTCTATATTCGCGGGAAAGAATTCACTTAAAGCTGACGTACAACATGAGACAGAATTACTTGTGAGGGCTGCATTGAAATCCATTCATAAGTAGATAAACACTTGCTTCTGATCCTGATTATGTTGGGAAACTAAAATGCATTAAAAATTTTCCAAGAGAGCCAAAAAATATTTCGGGTGTTTCCCTTTGCATCATGATCATTACAGATTTAATTTTTTTTGCTGGTTCTAATAAACAGAGAAAGCATTGGTCAAAGCTCATAGCAAGTTCATTTCATAGTCAAGTAAAGTAGGTAATTGATTTGTTAATCTGTTTCAAGGGACCTGTCCAATAACAAGTTGCAGAACTTGCCAGCAGGGGCCTTTAATAACAACACAAAGCTGGAACATCTGTAAGGACGACGTTTCTTTACCATTTTATAAGCAGATAAACACTTGCTTCTGATCCTGATTGTGTAGGCAAACGTAATATTACGTGTGTTTAAAAATTTCTAAGAGTGCCAAAAAATATTTCGGGTGTTTCCCTTTCCATCATGATCATTACAGATTCAACTTTTTTTTCTGGTTCTAATAAACAGAAAAAGCATTGGTCAAAGCTCATAGCAAGTTTTTTTCCCAGTCAAGTAAATTAGGTAATTGATTTGTTAATTTGTTTCAAGGGACCTGTCCCATAACAAGCTGCAGAACTTGCCAGTAGGGGCCTTTAATAACAACACAAAGCTGGAACATCTGTAAGGACGACGTTTCTTTACCATATTTATAAGTAGATAAACACTTGCCTCTGATCCTGATTGTGTAGGGAAACCTAATATTACATGTGTTTCAAAATTTCTAAGAGAGCCAAAAAATATTTGGGGTGTTTCCCTGTGCATCATGATCATTGCAGACTTAATTTTTTTTGCTGGTTCTAATAAACAGAAAGAGCATTGGTCAAAGCTCTAGTATTTCGAAGGATAATCCTCGCTTAGAAAGTTGATCATTTCAAGTGCACAAGCCACCTTAGGGAAAAACTCACAGCAAGTTTATTTCTACGTGAAGCTTCGAGTCAAATCAACAAGCACCATACAGATGAGTCCTTAAATTTGTAAGCTGTGCAATTAAGGTTCACACTTGAATAACTGATTAGGTAATTGATTTGTTAATTTGTTTCAAGGGACCTGTCCAATAACAAGTTGCAGAACTTGCTAGCAGGGGCCTTTAATAACAACACAAAGCTGGAACATCTGTAAGGACGACGTTTCTTTACCATATTTATTAGTAGAGAAACACCTGCTTCTGATCCTGATTGTGTAGGGAAACCTAGTATTACGTGTGTATCAAAATTTCTAAGAGAGCCAAAAAATATTTGGGGTGTTTCCCTGTGCATCATGATCATTGCAGACTTAATTTTTTTTGCTGGTTCTAATAAACAGAAAGAGCATTGGTCAAAGCTCTAGTATTTCGAAGGATAATCCTCGCTTAGAAAGTTGATCATTTCAAGTGCACAAGCCACCTTAGGGAAAAACTCACAGCAAGTTTATTTCTACGTGAAGCTTCGAGTCAAATCAACAAGCACCATACAGATGAGTCCTTAAATTTGTAAGCTGTGCAAATAAGGTTCACAGTTGAATAACTGATTAGGTAATTGATTTGTTAATTTGTTTCGAGGGACCTGTCCAATAACAAGTTGCAGAACTTGCCAGCAGGGGCCTTTAATAACAACACAAAGCTGGAACATCTGTAAGGACGACGTTTCTTTAGCATATTTATTAGTAGAGAAACACCTGCTTCTGATCCTGATTGTGTAGGGAAACGTAATATTACGTGTGTATCAAAATTTCTAAGAGAGCCAAAAAATATTAGAGGTGTTTCCCTTTGCATCATGATCATTACAGATCTAATTTTTTTTGCTGGTTCTAATAAACAGAAAAAGCATTCGTCAAAGCTCTGGTATTTTCGAAGGATAATCTTCACTTAGAAAATTAATCATTTCAAGTTCACAAGCCACCTCAGGGAAAAACTAACAGCAAGTTTATTTCTACGTGAAGCTTAGAGTCAAATCAACAAGAACCATACAGATTAGTCCTTAATTATTTTGTAAGCTGTGCAATTTAGGTTCACAGTTGAGTAACTGATTAGGTAATTGATTTGCTAATTTGTTTCAAGGGACCTGTCCAATAACAAGTTGCAGAACTTGTCAGCAGGAACCTTTAATAACAACAAACAGCTGGAACATCTGTAAGGACGACGTTTCTTTAGCATACGAACGTTTAGTGTTGATTTTTTGACCTCATGCCGATTTATAGAGGCCTGATTTGAACTTTCACATCAGACTGAGTTTCTGGCCTCAGGATCATTGAATATTACTAAACCAAGTTAGATTTTGGAGCGTCAAATTTCGAAAGTGTTATGAAACTAACGGTGCATAACTTAAATCGTATCAAGATGTTGTGAATTAGATACTTTGTCATGCATTATGCTGATGTCACACCCGTGATTCCTTTCATCTGAATCGTATAAATGATATCAGTTACTACAGAAGGACTCAACATTCTGCTTTAACAGGAAGTTGTTTTAATGAGGAGAAAAAGCCGATGTAATTTTCAAGCGACCGTTTCAAATACTTAGATAATTTGGAGAACATTTTAGACCTTGATATATCATTAATGTAATAACCCACCGCTCCAGCTATTCATAAAATTACAGCAAAAGTAACGATCATCGCAATAATTTGCAAAAAAATGTGAAACGATCAGAGCGCTGCAGGAAAAGTCTTTTTGAAGCCGGTGATCAAGCATCGTGAAACAAACGATTACAAGTTTCATTTATCTACAAAACCTCGGTGAACAACATTTTGTGCAAAGTTGTCATCACTGAGCATCTTAGCGTCAAAGAACGCAATTCAGAATCTGGAAAGGATCATGGGAAGTAGGGGATCTCGGTACTTTGGAACAGAGTGCTGTATTTCTATAAAACCCTCGTAAATTAGGGGAAAATTGTTTGTTAATCGGGTTACCATGGCAACGTAAAAACCCAAGCTACTAAACAAGTGCGTTTTAGACTTTTTAAGAGATTAAATGTAAAAGAGTACTCCATATTGAAAATTTAGTGCGATTCTGGAAGGTTTCTCTTTTATTCTTATTACATATCTGAATAACGAAAATGAACAGATAATTGGCTCAACTGGAAATTTTGGACCGGTACAAATTGCCAAAACCTCAGTATTTCATATTGTGATGAATGAACACTATTCTGCGTCAGCTTACTGCAGGTTTAAAAAGACTCAAACTAAACGGAAAACCGTCGATCATAGATCAGAATAATACAGAACGCTCCACATAAGGAGCTTTCCCATTTAGTGTCAGAGATTTCTCACAGTGCTATTGATACCAGGACCCCCTGCCCACCAGATTTAGGAGCCAATGACCATAGATATCGAGAAACCGCCGACAGTTGCAAAATTTCGTAGTTCATTTTATTTTTCCTATAGAACCTTTTTGATGAAGCCTTTTTTCGAATAGTTCGGTTAGTCAAGTTCATGTTTACTGCTCTAAATTAGTAGAAATAGTTATTCAAATTATTCCAACTTTAAGAGATCGTTCTCTAAAGTTTCATAAAGATATCAGACAAAACAGGATTAAAATCCATCGCATTCTGTCAGTGTGAGTGAGAGAGATTTGTTGGAAGTTTTTACCCCAGAGATTTGATGTGTGGACTTGTTGTTCTTGTGTTTTTGTTTTTAATACCCTTTAGCTTCTTGCGCGTGTTTAATACTCATTTCTACAATTTAACTTTATTTTTCTCTTAACTCGGCAAAATTTACCAAGCGTTGAGCGCAATATAAGAACTGTTACGAGACACTTATGGAGGAAAAATTATGACCTTACGGAGAGTTGTCATCGCTGAGCATCCAGGCCTCAAATGACAATATTTTAGACTTTGGAGGAACCATGGGAAGAAGAGGATCTCGGTACCTAAGAATACATCGCTGCATTTCTGTTAAATCCTTGTTAATCAGTTGTATAACGATAGGCGTTGTAGTGATCAAGTTTTTCTGTTACATGAAAAATTACCACTATTTCTCCAAAAATGAATATTTGGTGAGGTCTTCTTATCATAAGTGTTAATATTTTACTGAATAGCCGATTCTAGGATATTTTATCTCTGAGTTGTCCATCACCCTTGCAATCTGGAGTGGATGAGACAAATTTTAACTCCTGAATACTGTAAAAGTTTGCTCATGTACGATAAAAGGATTCAGAAGAACATACTGTATTTTCAAAGCAGAGTCTCTTCTCTTGTTTTATGCCGTTATTAATTCAAGAATAATTTTGTCAGTCACAATTATTTTCTAAGCCGACTCCTGTGGCTTTTTCGAGGTCTGGTTTATTCACGGGAGGATCAGTGAACAAAATAAAGCTGAATGAAAACTGTAGACTGGCTAGAAAATGCACGGAGAGAACACAGCTATTTCGTCAAAATCATTCTCAATTGATGTAACTTACGTGTTGTTACTTTCCGATGTCGTCTTCCGAGTGCATCCACGTGCTTTTCGGAAAATTTTCGGCTTTTTTTTACGAAGTGCTATGGATGAGCACTCTTTCA
>NC_142519.1:41876612-41949112 GCF_964205215.1 Stylophora pistillata
TGTATTTGGGTGATTCCAAAATGGATGTAATAAAGTGGTAATTGAACCTCGTGTCGTACAATTTTGGTTTGAAATCACGCATATCTTTTCAGCCCTAATAATATACATGAAGAAATTTCTCAGTTCTGATTGGTTAACATGAATGCAGTTTTCAGTTAATTCAGTGCAGAAGAAAGTTAATTCAGTGCAGTAGAGGGCTAATTCAGTGCAAAGAAAGAAACAAACCAGACATTCTGATTGGTCAGAATGATTGGTCAACGTCAATGTCAAGGTCAATGTCAAGGTCAATGTCACTTGCATGGTTTGAGTAAATTATTTTTTTGCACGTGACGCGCGCTAACTCGTATTTTTTCATGTATATTATTAATACATAATCACATAATTCTCTCGTGCAATTTGGAATAAACAAGCACTTGTAAATTTTTTCAAAGACCACAAACTGCACTCGCCCTACGGGCTAATGCAATTTTGTTAGTCTTTGAAAGAATTTACTCGTGCTTATTTATCCCAAATTGCACTCGAAATCATGTGATTACCTATACAAATTGCACTCTACTCAGTTCAATTACCATTATTTATTAGCGGTGTTGCTGCTCAGTGCAGACAAACGTTCATCAGCGCTGTTACAACGGTTGCGTTCAAGGTTTATCAGCTGTATTCAAGAAATGTCTTAAAGCGTTCCTCAGACACATGCCATCACACCGATTTCTCTCAAACTTTCACAGTTTAGGAGGGTCACTAAGTTATTCAAAAATCCCGTGTAGTTCAGGCTCCTGGCTTATCCCTGGCGTATCAGAGTCCCCCCCCCCCCCCCCACATGAAATCCCTGTAGTAAAATGCTAAATTTAGCTTTTGTAGTCGTCCTGAGTGCAACCGTCTATCGCGTGCAATTCTGGTTGAAACAAAATTTTCGGCATTTTTACACGTAGCAGTCATATAATAAAATTCTTTTTGACTGAGTTTAGGCGGGACAGACGGGAAATATTTGGCACTCGGTCATGGCGCGAGGATGTCGCGGGTGACTTCAAGCCAAAATTTTCCCGTGCGGCCTTACAACTCGGTTAATGAGTACAAATTTTTATCTGTTGGAACTAATTGAGAACCGTTTTTAGGAACTCTCAGTTGAAAGAAACGCTTTCCCTTGCCCGGTAAGCGTACGCTGTGAGCTAATGTGCGCCACATTGTACGCCAGTTCCAAGCTCTTAGCCGACCAGACTTAAAAGCCATTGACCATAAATATTGAGAAATCGCCGACAGCTACAAAATTTCGTAGAACCTTTTTCAAAAATTTTCAAAAGGTTCTATGGCGCTTCGCTTTCTTCGATAAATCGACAAGTTCAAAACTCGCCTACATGGCTGTTGCGCCACCCCGTTAAATAATGAAAAATTATGAAACTTCAGCAACTTCGTACGCCTCCGACACGATGAAATACCGCTTTCAAATTTTGTGTGACAGCAGATGGCCTTTTTTTTCGCAGAGGTAATATAAAGATCAACTTCGATGGCCTATAAAGGAGTCTGCCATATATATTTACAAATAAAATTCTACATCACCTTAAAGCTTTATCTTTGTAGTCAAATTCCTCTGATGAAAGCTCAACGTCAGTTGCCACAAAAACGCTCAAAATCGTTTGAAAGCAACCACTAAAACACTGTTCTGGACTGCATGAAGACAGCCGCCACTAAAAAACCCACAATGTAACCGATATTCCTGCTGCATATGCTAATATTTACGTTCCTGTTCATCTGCTCCACCTTTATCAGCTCCGAAAGACTCCCTTAAGTCCTTAATTGCTTACCCTTTCGACTTACTCCTGGTCACTTCGCGTTTCATTAAACGGTTGGAATATAGGACCAGCTAAGCCACTAAAAGATTTTAACAAAAGATGATTTAAAAAGTTCAATGTTCTCCATTCCTTTCAAGTTGTGATTCCGTTGAATTTTTGTCAAGCACTGCATGTATTCGCCCTCTTTAAAAATTGTACCACTGCTCAGAAAACCAATGTGAAACGTGAAAATTTTGCCACTTGACTGAGGTATTTTATTTCGCATTAGGATCTCCAGGGTAGAGAAAAGACAAACTAAGTTAATAACTATTCATTAATGTGTATTTGGGGAAAAAGAAAATGTTCATAGTATCTTGAAAAAGTATCGTATGCTTTCAAGATATTGTCCATGGAAAACATTATTTTAGACAGCAGAGTCACGCGCCGCTGAGGTGCCGTATTGATTTCAGGGACCTGTCCAACAACCAGTTACAGGATTTACCGCCAGGAGTGTTTGCCGACATTAGGACTTCTCCCTGGAGGAGCTTAAAGCTGTAAGTAAGCCTCTTTTACTGTAAACCGAGGTTGCCTAAGAATAAAAGAAAAAAAGGGAAAACGATCAATTTACCAGAGGCTAACTAAAGAGCCAAACATCACCGAGGAGCCGCTGCTTTCTAACTGTATCAAACTCCTTCATATAAGATCACATAAAGCCTCGTGTTTCACAAGGTAACTGTTGAAATATGTGAACAGAAAGGTTGGCAGAATACTCGCTATAAAGATGATTTCAAATATTTCTTCAAGTTCTCAATACACGAGTTCAATTTAGTTCGTTCCATAAACAGCTTCAGATGTTAAATAATGGACCATACGGGGGTCAAAGGATAGCGCGTAAAGTTTATGTTAATATATCAATAAGTACTTTTTTAAATTTGATAATTCCAGTTTATTAAACGAAATCCGTGCCCCATGGTTTTGAAATTATTATTTCTAAAAAATATACTAGATGTGCAGATGTTTTCAATCTCAGAAAGACTAATTAAACAATACTATTGCGCCTTAGGATCATTGGAAATTAGTAAAACTGGTTTAAATTTCAGAAGTGGAAATGAAGACATTCGATAATGTTAAAAATAGCATCGCATAAACTATATCTATCAGGAGCTTGTGAATTGTTTATTTGTCATGCATTTTGCGAACGTTATAGTCGTGGAGTTTCTCTTTATCCGAATTACAATTTATATTAATCACAACGGATCAACATTATTCTTTAACATGATGTTTTTTTTTAAAAGGAGCGTTTGCGACTTATTTGCTGTCGCTTCGAACACCCGACTTTTCACAAAAATACGTGCATGAACAATTCAGCACGCTGTAACAAAGTTTCTTTCAAACCCTTAGTGGATGTTTTCTTGATTGCCGCGAGCGAACGATTTAAATCGACAGAGCATGTTTGTACCAAAGCTTTCTGTCGAAGTTTTACAATAAAAAAACCTGACTGAATCATCTGTTTTGATACAGAGCAAGAAACCATTTTTTTCACAATGTCAGTCACTGTTCCATTGATCACCCAACTCTAGTTTCTTTATCAGCATAATTAAGTGCCACTCCCGCTAAGAGCGGTCCTCTCGATTTCCCGTCCAAAACAATTTTCCTTCATTTTTTCCTATGAAAAGGGTTTAGGACATACATTTCAAAAATAGTTTGGTTGTTTTCCAATTCTCTTTTTTTGCCTCACCGTAAGCGAGAATTGACTATTGGCTTGACCAAAAGAGATTTCACAGCTTTGTCGAGCGCGCTGCGACTGCAATGTTATAGTTCACGGAATTCTCTCTTGCTTCAAGTGCTATGTTCAATCAGTTCACAGACAAAATATGGAAACTTCACTTGAAATCCTAGTCATACCAGCTTGATTAGAAGAGACCCTTCCCTTCGACCTTAATTTGCATATCAAAAATTAACCAATTTAAAACCAAGAATTCGCAAAATGCGGTTGTAGATCGGGCTAAACAGTCATATCGTAGGATAGTTTATACACCAAGGAGGTCACCGATTGTTTCAAACCTGCGGGTATCTCTCTAGCTTTCATCCACCATCCTCTTAAAAACAGCGCAAATCAATGTCTTTACTTATTCGCGCACGTGTCAAAGCTCATTTCCATAATTCTGAAAAATGATATATGATATGTCTTTCACCGTTCAAACTTTATTTGTTTATCTTCTACGTAAAGTATTTTAAGTTTTCATAACAATTGGATGGAAAAAAAAGCAAGTCGTCCTAAAACGCTGCATAAATATGATCAGTCGTAACGCTTGCACGACAAAGTAAACAAAGGCGATCAGAAGCTCCTCGGTAATTTTCCTTGAATCAGGTCAATAGCCACGTACAGAGCGGAGAAGATCAAAATGATAGAATACAATTTGGCACTCTGGTCATTTCAGACACACTGTGTTGCTTAAAAGGACACACAAACAAGTTAAAATACACGTATGTTACTGTGTTATTTACAAAACAACCTCCTGCATAAAGATAATTTCGTAAATGGTAGTTCAGACTTTCCGTGACATACTTCTCAGCTTTAAGGTAATTTGTTGATGATAAGGATATCCAAGCAGTTAATAATAGCGAAACGTTAGTAATCCACCCGCCACATTTCCCATTATTACCAGGCTAAATCTTTTTGTCTCAATACTTTTGTCTTGAAGTGTATGAGGCTTTTCGCGACGCAGTCAGTCTAAGTTAGAGACTGGCAGTCTAAATCCCACAGGGATCAACGAACGCTTTTCATTCCACTAATTTATTCTTGTTTTCTCGTTGCCATGTTCCCACCAAAAACGTAGCTCCATTTTCTGCCTTTAAAGGCACACACAACCCACTATTCCTCTATTCGCTCCGACGAAGGGCTAAAGCTCGAAACGTCAGCTTTTGTAATCGTTACGGTGGCAAATTTACCATTTCAACTTTGTTGATATATCCAAATTATTTCGTTACTCCCACCGACGCAGCCCCAAACAGTTTCTTTCGAAACTGTCAGCCTTTATAAGTTAGAGACCGGTCATTGTTTATAAACCAGGAGGGAGTAAAGGAGGGAATCGGAGGATGTTGGTAGTATTACAATAAATTCCACCTAAACCCGCCTTAAGGCTATGTGATATTCGTATAACCCCCACCTCACAATGGCAGTAAATAGGCAGTCTATTTTCATCAGTCCTCCTTTAATTTCTGTTGGCGACAACTTATCGTTTCCCTTAACAACCACGTGATCCCCACAAAATCCTCCACCCCGGCTATAAATAGTGACAGGTCCTTTAGCTCCTGTTTCCACTTACTATCCCCACAGCGAATGTAATTTATCTCCGCATATAAAATACCTGAAAACCAGTTCATGTAGCGGTCGAAAGTCATGAAATGGAATGAGACACAGAGTCAGAAGTAGCCTTCCTAAATCTCTTGGAAACATGTACATTCGGTTTCCATGTCACTTAGTTTCTTGAGTAAGGTGGCCTTCAAATCTCTGCCTTTGAAAGAAATTTCAAGAAATGCACAGATTTCCTTCAAAGTGGTGACTTTAAACTTCTCTAACGTGTCATTTGTAACATGTTCGCAAATATTATGCCCATCAGATAATATTGGATGAGCAAGTCCGACTTCGGAAATAACACCCGCTACATGCCTTTTCCTTGCTTCGTGTTCAAGGTAACCGCTTTCTTCTTCGATAAGACTTTCGTCGTCGTCGTCGTCGTCGTCGTCGTCGTGGTCATCGTCGTCGTTTGCATCCTGCTCTGAATCTTTTGGGACTGTGGTTTTTCTTCGTTACAAAGCAGAAAGCCTCGAGAAGAAGCTTTGAACTTGGCTCTTCGTTAGCCATTCATTTCTGGTGAATTTTCTTGTACCATCTACCTCTCTCGCCTTTCTCATTTCTGCCGCGACTTGCGCGGGATCGGCTTCTCCGCCCATTCTTTCACCGGTTTGAAACCTACTTGAGAGATACCCTTTCACTTTCTCGGTGAATTTTGTTCTACTACCCTCCGGTCACTGAAGGGCCCAGCCCATCTTGTACACTTTAGTCATTTCAACTTCGCCCGTCACCTCGGGTGTTGCCATCTTTGATTCAAGAGTTAGGGAGGAAAATTTCATTGCCCAGTCACGTCTAAGGCCGTCGTAAAGGCTCGCTGATGCTTCTTTCTTGCTGTGCTCCCCGAGGTGCACATGATCTTGGAGTTCTTCTGAAGAAGTGAACTAAGAGCAGCAATCTTGTTCTGGGCAGTGAAATAGCATGTCCTCTTTATCATCGCTGGAACTTTTGCTATGGTTGCGATTCTGTTTTATGGCCGTGGAGCTGGGGCGAAGAAACCATGATTGTCTACTTCCCTTGACACATTGGGGTCTTGCTTCTCAAGGATGAGCTCTGACCATGGTATTACTTTGTCCATACCGACCTCATTGGCTTTTGAGAGCCAAAGACCATCCTTTTCATACGCAGAATTGTAGAAAAAGCTGAAATTATTGATGCCCTTAATTCTGAGTTCCTTTCTATCACTAACAATTTCGCAAACAGCAGCTGACGTTCCTATCACTTGTCTCACTTTTAATGCTACGTGCAGGTCAGCTGCCGTCATAATGTTATGGCCTTCATTGCAATATCTAGGAATTGCCCCTTTCATTGGACTGATTATGCGTTGGCAAACATTTTTGCCAGATTGTGGTTCAGAAAAATCATAGCTTGAGAATTAGAAAAGGAAGTATCTCGGTTGGAATAACTGATCTATCAATACTTGCCATACTAATACAGATATTACTAGGTAGCCTTAGTGTATTCTCCTGCCTCTATGAACACATTCTACTCATCATGAAAATGTTAATATGAAGATTATACTTTTAACGATTCTAAAGAGAAATCAATAAAAAAGGGCAACTTCGCAATAAATAAATACCTCCGCAGTTGAACTCTCTCAGGATGTCCTTTGAGAAAGTAATCATTCATTCGCGACACGTATTGTGCGTATAGCAATAGCATGTGAACTAGAGAGGTTAATTAACTTGAGAATACGTTTTAACCTGCCTTTAAGCAGGGGGGTCGGTGGTATGCGACGTTTTAAGGGTGGAGAGGATAATTATGTTCCTGCAATGTATTATTGAAAGAGTTTGATCAACATTGTTTGCATCGGCTCTGAAATATAAGTTACTATAATGAACAGAGACAGCAAGAAAGCTTTAACTTAAAAGTTCTGAAGTCGATCAAGCTATGAATTTGCATGTTTTGGAAAGAATGTTTTCGCGTTGTAATCAAAAAGCATTCTCATCTACCTCATCACCTTGATTCCAGCGCGTGAACCAACGTTAGAGGCAGCTACACTTAGATTGTTGTTGTGGTAACAGCCTGCGCCATCTGATCGCAAAAATACTTCATTTACTGTAGGCTTGATCTGTTTAATGTTACCGAGAAGGTTTTCTAGAATTGCGTAGACCGTGTTCCAGTCTTGGGCACAGCTTTCAAAAAGGTGAACATATGACATAATCTCAAGGCCGTTGTCCTCTGCATTCCTCGTAATAACTGAACTGATATGTCAGTTTATTCCTTTTTTTCCAAACCACTCAGACTGCTTTTCCCCGTATTTTAGTTGGATGAATTTGATGGCCCAGCATGACAATGAAGGAGGCATTTTTTCCGAGGGACGCGAGCAACTTCTGTTTTATTCTCTCTTGATTCTTTGTCCAGATTGTATGCGCCTTCCACTAAAGAATCCCCTCTCTAGCTTAACCATGGTCATGTTTCCGGTCTTCTTTCTTCTCTGTGCTGTCAAAAGTTATCAAAGGAATTTCAGTTTCATTTCCGATTTCCTGAATCACGGATTTCAAACTTTTACAACTATTACAGCTAGCTTGAGGTTCATGGGAACAATTTCCTTGAAACTCAGGGTCTTGGGGATCGCTTAGAGAAAAACGCATACACGCATACAATGGTCAAGGAAAGGACTTCTATCCTCTTGACAGTGCATCCCATACGCTGTCTTCAGGTATTGCTTTGCATCCTTCAGATTTTTCCGAACGTCTTCACACCCCGTTGAAGTTGCCCCGCCCTCTTCCAGTTCCTCCACTATCTTGTGCGTTGCTTCAAACCCTTCCGCTCCGCTTGCAGCAGTGTTGTACAGCCCTTGAAGGGATCGCCTTTGTGAGGGCTCTCTTGCTTGCAAAATTCTGTAAAGCGTTGATTTTTCAAGGGGGTCAAAGACTTCCTCGCAACAGTGTTTAACTGAGAGATTGTTCAATTATCGTTGATCGTCCAGCAATTCTGATGACATTTGGCAGGACAAGACGATCCCCAGAGTCAAGTTTTAAAGTCCTTGTTCCATAGGCCACACCTTTTTAAAAAATGATTGGTGCACAAAAGACAGAAAACGATCAAGTTTCACTAGGTCTATTCGGACTCTGCGGTGTGGCAGTTTGTTGACGTTGAAACCAGCTTCGACATTTTTGCCTTCTTAATTTGTCGATCGCTCAGTTTTTCAAAGGGCTGGTGCATTTTCTTTAAGAATTTCGTTGAATAGCTCGTTGCATAGATACTCAAGATCTGTGTTTTCAAGTTAATCGAAGGTGCCTGTTTGTATGCGGTTATCAGCAACTTCAAGTCAACCAAGCAAACCTCATTTGTTATTGGAGCCTTGAATGCTTGCAATAACTCTTCGCAGTCTTTTAAAGCGATTGCATTGCAAACAGGGCGACATGTCTCTTCCACGTGATCCAAACAAAGGGCTTTTTCATTTGTTGTTACCTATTCCCATTCCTTTTAAAGCCCAGAAGAAACCGGTTCTACTTTTTGTCCTGTGAGTGAGGCAGTCCTTGTCATAACCTCATTGTAGGTCTTTAACACGTGCCCATCGGTTTCTTCTTCATCTGACGAGTCACCGTTTGAAAAAGTCTCAGCCATTTCATGCCACTTCCTGAGGAGTCCAAGTGGAATCCCGGTTGTATGTCTCGACTTCTTAATCTGGAATAGAAAACATCGCCGATTTTGCCTCCCTTTTTGCTTCCTGAAAAGTCAAAATCAGGCAAGGCAATCAGTAATTGATAACATTTATCACCGTTGGACTGATTGCGCTAAGCATTAGAGATCTCTTGCATGTGGGACGCATGAAGTTATTGATATACGTGCCTCGACAAGTATGCTGTGCCACAAGAACCCTTATCTTCAGCTAGATTTCGTTTTTCTTCCACTGATGTCCTTAGCAAAAGCCACTCATTCTTTAACCGGCTGTTATGTAACTTTCTGCAGCTGCTACAGATGGCTGAAATGTACACAAGAAAGTTATTTTTAAAAATGCCACCTAATTTGACAATCTTACACGCAAAAAGTTATCGTTATGGTCATTTCCATCCCTAAGATTATAAACTGTTTATATTCTCTGGTTGCCATCTTAATTGATACAGTTATCATCGTTGTTTCATCTTTTTTTTTTAAAATGAACGCCTTGTTTTTTTGATGTTGCGCATTGTTATGTTACTTAAACTGAACGAAACCTACGAATTGGCTCGCCCCCCCTCTCTCTCTCTCTCTTTCTCTCTCGCGCTCTTTTTTTCAATTATTCCTTTTTATTCATTGTAATTCATTTGGACGTCCTTTCCCTATTCTTGTGTTTACTTCTGTTCCTCTCTAATTACTTGTATCCAGAGCAAATAATTGGACATTTTTTCACTCTGTTGCAAATGTTAGTAGCAAGGCTTAATTAAATTTTCCTTGTAAAACGGTTCCTAACTTTTAACACTGTTTGGCCTACCGCACCAACATAAAAATTGGCTATCTCGAAATATTTTCTGTCATCACCAATACTTTACAATGGTGAATGGTTTGTCTCGACTTTAAAAATTTTGGCTCCGGCGGGCAAATCTCCCACCATGCCGCCGACAAATTTTTCACGGATGAGAACCGGACAAAATGGAGTAAATAAACAATTAAAGCCGTGTGAAAACTGGGAAAAATCGACTAAATAAACAAAGCCGTATTAAAGTGCTACTGAAACGTAATTTTCATATCCGAGATTTTTGCAATATAATAGAGCTTGAACGTTATTTGCAAACGCTGTGTACTTTTTTTGGGCGAACGCATACCGGAAAGTACACTTTTCGAAGTTGACCGGCTGAGATCAAAATTGGCGGCCATCTTGGCGCGGCCAAAACAGCCCTGTGACGTCACTGGTTGAGTACTTCTGTGAAAGAAGGGTAAAAGCATGGAGTGTGGCTTGCATGTTGGGAGGCCGAAAAAGAGGATTTCGGGCAAAATGCCATCTTCGTCTTATTCATCGGCGGCCACATCGGCATCTTGGCTATTTGCGAGAGGTTCGCCTGGATAGGGAGCAAAATTGAAGATGATCTAATCGGCAAGTCTGAGGATAACGAACAAATCCCTCTGTACCAAATGCCTGGCAGAACATGCTCAGAATCCCTACAATATAGGGCGAGGGCCAAAATAAGAGCAGACGAGGATTTAAAAAATGGGATAAAGCAAATCCTTAACAACGCGGAGCAAGAAACAGTAAAGGCGATCATGTGCTTCTATGAACGTGAAATCGTTCGTTTTAATACCGAAATAAAGAAAAGAAAACGAGCCAAAACGGCTGGAACACTGAACACTAAGAACTGTACTACGATCGAGTCAGCGCGCGTGGCGCAAGCTGAAAGCAATCCAGACAACTTAACGATCGAGACAGTAAAAAAAATAGCTGTACATCTACAAAGGCGAACGGTTCGAAAAAGACGCAATCCCTGATGTGCGTACTCAGTGCCACACATAAAGCAAATTCTCATGAAAAACTGGCATTTAATAGAAACACAACCACTACTGAGCGAACTATACAAAAATCCGCCGCTCGTATCTTACAAAAGAGGGCGGTCGCTCAAAGACATACTCGTGAGGGCTAAACTTTGAATAGGCTACTCTAAACACACGCTTGGGAGTCGTGTAGGCCTGTCAACCCCATTTTACGCCACCATCTTCCTCTTCGCTACTGGAGACAACTTCGCTTCGTTCAAAAGAAGATTCACTTGACAAAACTTCAATGTCTGCCATCTCCTTCGCCCCCGAATACAAACAAACAGTGAGTGAAATAAACCACGCTATCGGAGTGAACACAACCAGTGACGTCATCAATCCATTTCGCTCGGTATCAGGGCCCGGACATGGCTTTGTGTAAAATTATTGATTTGAACGGTTAAAAAAGATATCTTTCGCTTCTTTTTGGCCAAAGCAAATTATCTCATGATGATCAGCATATTCAAAACTACAGGTTAGAGCAAATATTTCAGATACTAAAATTTCGTTTCAGTAGCACTTTAAACTTGAGCGGATGCAAAAAAAGAGATAAAATTTTGTCACGAAAAAAGTTGTCTTTTGATCTTGTGGAGACTCTGCCTGCTGGTGTAGCTAGGCCCTCACAAATCAATTTTTAATAAAATAATAACCTTCGCATTCAAGGAATTGAAAAAAGTACTCACGTGATCCGACTGGAACTATCATTCCAAAAATTTCGAAAACATCTCTAGCCAGTCTGGCGGGGAATACTCGGCCACCTTTCACTGCCATATATGTTCCTTTGTGCTCTGGATGCTGACAAGTACTTCTACCGCATTTCCAGTGTTTTCCCAAAACGTTCCGATGTTTAGAACATAGAGACGTCCGCTTTATTTTTTCCTTTTTCGGAGCCAAAATGACCGTAGTGAAGCAAAATTGACTCCTACTCGAGGATTTCGCAGGATAGATGGTACTTCAAATTACTTGATACGTCATCCTGGCATTCCAGGAGAGATACCAGGACTGAAGCTCCGCTTAAATACCCGCATCCACTACAATCCTTGCTTTCTATGAAACAAGTAGCCATTTTTGTGCGATAAATTTCTCAAAACAGATCAATAACTGAAGATCCTCTCCTCTCCGCTAAACAAACACATGGGTAAAAGACTTATCCAAGGCGAGAGGGCTGGATCGAGGTATGCTAGAACCTTCGGGGTGGGGGGGAGGGGGAGGGGGAGGTAGATCAATGTAAGCTCAATTACCGTCCCCAATTCTTTTATTTCAGTCCATCTATAACTTTTGGTTCTAATTCGTTACATGAAATACTTTTAAGTTTCAATTTACATACCCGCGAAACAAGTCATGGAACAAGTGGACAAGTTGGCATAATCACGTCACGCAACATACCAGGCCGGGTTTGCCTCCTAAGGAATGATTAAGCTTGTCCCTCAAGAACTTTATGGACTGTAACAACGTAAAATCTCTAATTATGGCAGCAAAGGTTCAGAAAAGAGGACCTTTTGATTGCATTCCGTGTGCTAAACCTCGGTAGAAACAACGAGAATTCTTGCAGAAGGTTGTTTTGTTGATAACACCATAACATACATGTTTTAACTTGTTTGTGTGTCCTTTTAAGCGACACCTTATGTCTGAAATGACCAGAATGGCAGACTAGATTATTTAATTTTGATCTTCTCCACTCTGTACGTGGCTATTGACCTGATTGAAGGAAAATTATCGAGGAATCGCCTTCCGATCGCCCTTTGCTTACCTTTTCACGCAAGCGTTACGACTGATCACGATTATGCAACGTTTTAGGACGACTCGCAATTTATGTCTATCCAATTGTTATGAAAACCTAAGGTAATTAACGTAGAAGACAAACAAACGAATTTTAAACGGTCAAAGACGTATCTTCGTCATGTTTTAGAATTATGCAAATGAGCTTTGACATGTGCGCGATTAAGTAAAGACACTGATTTACATTGTTTTCAAGATGATGGTGGTTGAAAGCTAGAGAGTTACCCGCAGGTTTGAAACAATTCATAACCTCCTTGGTGTATAAACTATCCTCAGATATGTATTTTTAGCCCTATTTAAGCCTAAATCTTGAGAATTCTTTGTTCTAAATTGGTTCATTTTTTATAGGCAAGTTAATGTCGAAGGGAAGGGTCTCTTCGGACCACGTTGGTGTGAAGCCAGCAATTCTCAGCTTTTTCGTCGTTACTCAAAGAACCCAGTTAAATGCAGCGCAAGCGTAGTAAGTAAAACACTTCGATTGAATGAAAAATTGCTTTCTCGGAAATATGCCTATTTCTTGAGAACCACTCATTACAATTTCACGAAATTTGGCACGGAAATACTTAAGGAGATAAGTAACTGGAGTATTGAAAAAAATTGATTTTAAACAAAGGAAATTCCAGAAAATCGAGTGAACCTTCAACAAGGGACAATGAAAGATCTCTCTGTTAAATTGTTATCAAAATGGTGTTAACATGTGTGTATCGTTACAAGCTTGTTGCATGCAAGTTATAAAGAAAATCTAATGACTAGTTTTTCCACAAAGAAACAAAACCGATTTTAATTGCTTCTTTATATCTATTCACGTCGCCATGACAAGGGTACATACGTCAGCTCAACTTTCAAAAAAACCGAAGTTTGTGTTGTTAACTTGCTTGCTGCCAGTTTTGGCGACCGAGAGATCAAGGGTTTTAGAGAAAATGGTGAAAGAAACGAAGGTATCAAAAACTGTGTATTTTAAGTATTTCCCTATGTTCTAGTAGCTTGTCTTATTTCTCTAAACAGAAAAAATTTCGGCATTTAAGAACCCCCTCCCCTGTTAGGTGAAGGGTCTGGAACCACCTTTTTATACTGCTTTTCAATCGAGTCTAAAAGGCAGGTTATTTAAACAGAATTTAGCTGTTGTTTAGCAAAGCTGCTTTCTAAGCCATCTTCATGATGGCCGAAGTTTTTATTCGAACATGTGAACATTGTCAAGAGGGCCGAAAGCAAATCGTGGAAGGACATTTCAACCCACTTATAGGTAATCCCCAAGGACCGATAATCAATCACTCATTGATTTGAATTTTAAGAACGTGAAAAGGTCGGGTTTTCTGAGCTTAAGGCGGTTACAGGAACCTTAAAAAAATAGGAGTATATATTCTTCCAACAAAACATCAGTTTCCACAACATTTTTAAGAAAGCGCTTATTTTGCAGTTGACTTGTTGACTATAGGGGCCTGTCCAGCAACAAGTTACAGTATCTACCACCAAGAGTATTTGCTGGCATTAACGCTTCTGAGTACGCTAGGATAACGCTGTGATTTCTTTTTTTTTGGCTAAAATAAAAGTCATTTGTCATATCTTCATGTATCTTATCAGACTCGGATGAAAAACTCATGAAGGGGAGTTACTGGGCAAAGGTTCATTCTTTAATAGCTGACAGTTAAAATTAAATTTGTGTTCGTGGCTCAAAGGAAAATTTAGTAAGTATACGATGTGTGTTATGAAATTTTTGTTGAGAGTTCTGGAGGAACTAAAAGCAGTCTGGAAGTTTACACATAAATAAGTAAAATGAACAGATATCAGTGGCTCAGCTGAAAATTTGGACAGGCACGATTGCTTAATTTTTTTTACAAATTCGGTATTTCATATTGTAATTCAGGAATGTTCCGTGTCAGTTCACCGGCCTGATCATAATAATGCAAAAAGCTCTACACGAGGAGTTCGGGAGCCCGTTTGTGTCAGAGAATTTGCATTGTGCCATTAGCTTCAGCGGTATTGTAGCGGTTGTATTGAATTGTTCATCGGTGGTCTTATACATGTAGTCGATCTGTTCCAGCTTTTATGAGCGGTGTTGTAGCTGTTGTATACAAACGTTCATAAGCACTGTTACAAGGGTTGCGTTCAAGGTTTATCAGCTCAAGAAGATGTCTTAAAGCGTTCATCAGACACATGCCATCTCGCCAATTTCTCCGTCAAACCTTCACAGTTTAGGAGGGTCATTAAGTCATTCAAGAATCCAGAGTAGTTCAGGCTCGTGGCTTATCCCTGGGGTATTAGAGTCCCCCCATCAAATCCCTGAGGTAAAATGCTAAATTTAGCTTTTGCAGTTGTCCTGAGTGCACCCGTCCATCGTGTCCAATTTTGGTTGAAACAAGACTTTTGGAAGTTTGAACACATAGCGGTCATATGATAAAATGCTTTTTGACTGAGTTTTGGGCGGGACAGACGGGAAAATAATTGGCACTTGATTATGGCGCGAGGATGTCGCACGTGACCTCAAGCCAAAACTTTCCCGTCAGGCCCTACCACTCAGTTAAGAAGTACAAGTTTTTTCTGTTAAAACTCGTTGAGAACCATATTTTGGAAGCTGTGCCAGTAAAAAACAAAACAAAAACAAAACAGTTGCCCTTGTTCGGCAAGCGTACGATGTGACCTAATGTGCGCCACAATGTACGCTTTCCAAGCTCTCAGCCCAGCACTCTCAAGAGCCACTGACCATAAGTATCAAGAATACGCAGACAGTTAGTTGTACGCTCATTTTATTGTTCCTAAAGGACCTTTGTGATGAATCTTTTTCAAAAATTATCAAAAGCTTTTATCGACAAGTTCAAAATACGCCTACATGGGGTGTTGCCCCCCCCCACCCCCGTAAAATAATGAAAAAATATGCAACATCCGCAGCTTCGTACGCCCCAACACGATGAAATACCGCTTTCAAATTTTGTGCGATAGCAAATGGTCCTTTTTCTGTTAACGAAAATACCAATTTCTTCATATTTTTAATGTTTAACTTTGAATAGTGACCCGTTGAAAATATGGTACTTTCGTCTTTTTCGCAGAGGTAAGATAAAGATCAACTTCGATGGCCTATAAAGGCGTAACAAAAGCGTACAATGTGGGAAAGGGGAAGTTTCTTTTGCTAGGACAACTTCAGAAATATGGTTCTGCACAACATGCAATGTTCCCCACGGGAGATATTTGTAATTACAAAAACCTATTTTCTATTTCTTTTTCCGAATAGTTGGTTACCCAGTACCGTGATTTAACTGCTCCAAATGGGCAGAAATGATATTCTGATATATCTGATATATGAAGTGATATTCTGATATATTCCAACTTTAAGGGATCGTTTTCTTAGTGAAGGTTCCAAAAAACTACTAGACAAAGTACGATTAAAATCCATCGCATTTTGTTAGTGTGAGAAATATTTGTTGAAAAGTGCATTTTTCGAGCTTGATTTATGGATTTGATGTGGGAACTGATGACTCAGGGATAAGCCGAAAGTTCGAACTAAATCTGGTTTCTTGAATGAATTAGTGACCCTCATAAACTGTGAAAGATTGAAAGAAATCTGTGATATCCTGATATATTAAATTATTCCAACTTTAGGCGATCATTTTCTAAAGGTTCAATTAACCGTTAGACAAAATGGAATTAAAATCCATCGCATTTTGTTGGTGTGAGAGAGATTTCTTGAAAGTGCATTTTTCGAGTCAAATTTAGGGATTTGATGTGGGAACTCTAATAACTCAGAATAAGCCGAGAGCTCGAACTAAATCTGTGAAAGTTTGAAAGAAATCTGTGAGATGGCATGTGTCATGCCTACCCGGTCATCTCGTGGGCAGACTCTTAAACCGTTCATCAGCGGTATCATAGCAATTGCAAGACAACCATCCAAAAATGCCCCATAGTGAGTGAAAAGAACTTCCAGGGATTAGCATTTAAGGACATCCTCTACAAAACAGCTCACAGGCGCATTCCTGTAACACCACTAGAAGGCGACAACTAATAAACCACTCAGGAACAGTTGAAACGCGGCATCACCGCTGGTGAACCCCTAGAGACCTCCACCACACTTGAACACACCTGGTAAATCCTGTAAGACAACCACAGTGCTAATAAACGCTTGAATTACAATCATAAAAACGATATTAAAAAACGGTTTGTGTACATCCGCTTCAACACCGCTGGTTTATGCTTGAATACAATTGTCAAGACACGGCTGATTACCGTTTTAAGAAATCCATTTAAAAAAAAAGGAAAAAAAAAAACCTTCAGAAGTGCATCCGCTGTAAAAATCTGCTGTTGCTCGAAAGCAACAGCTATTAAACCGCTCAGGTACGGTTGAATGTAAACGCTTCAACAGCGATGATGAAGGCCTGGAGACAAACGCTATAGAACCGCTGATGGACGCTTGAAGACAACCAGTGGAAACCGTTGATAAAAAGTTGAGGAGGAGGACAACCACTATAACGCCGCTGATGAAAGCTCAAAGTCAGTTGCCACAAAAACGCTCCAAATCGCTTGAGAGCAACCACTAAAACGCTGCCAAGACCGCATTAGGACAACCGCCACTGAAAAATCTCCAGTGCAACCGCAATTTTATTGCATATGCTAACATTTGCCTTACTGTTCACCTGTTCGACCTTTACCAACTCTGAATGACTCCCTTAGGTCCTTAAGTGCTTGCGCTTTCGACTTACTCCTGGTCATTTCCTGTTTCATTAGACGGTTGGAATATATGATCAGCGAGGCTGGAACAATTTTAACAAAAGATGATCTAAATATTTGTCCTCCATTTCTTTCAAGTTGTGATTCCGTCGCATTTTCGTCAAACAATGCATCTGATTTAAGTATTCGTCCTATTAAAAAATTGTGGCACTGCTCAGAAAACCAGACGATTTGAAATGTTGGCCAGCTGATTGAGGGATTTTATTTTGCATCGGGATCTCCTGGGTAGAGAAAAGACAAACTAATTTAATATTCATTAATGTGAATTTGAGTAACTGAAGGAAACGTTCATAGCATCTTGAAAATGTATGGTATGCTTTCAGAATTTAGGAAAACATTATTTTAGGCAGAAGAGTTCACGCTTCGTTCTGGTGCCATATTGATTGCAGGGACCTGTCCAACAGACAAAATCTGCCCAGTTCAAAAGAAAACAAGACGGTTAAAAACTATTGATGGGGTAAATGTAGAGGGAAGATAGCATGTAAAGTTACGGCGATCGCAAGAGACGATTAATCCTTATTAACCATTGCAAATCGGTAAACAACTTCAAATGTTTAAATAATGAACCATACGGAGGTCAAAGCATAGCCCTAAAGTTTATTTAACAAGCTGTTTACCACTTCTGTACATGTCAATTTGATAACTCCAGCTAATTCATCAAAATCCCCGTCTCGCGGTTTTCAAATTGTTACTTGCATGTGCAGATTTATCAACCTCAGAAAAGACAGAATAAGCAATACAATTTGGCCTCAGGTTCATTGAAAATTAGTAAAGCCAAGTTAAATTTCAGTGGTGGAGGTGAAGATTGTTTCGATTACGTTAAAAATAGCAGCCCATGATTCATGCCATATCAAGATTTTGTAAATTATCTACTTTGTTGTGCATTATGAAGATGTCCTAGCACAGTTCCTTTTTATCCGAATTATAATTCATATTAATTACGACGGACTAACTCAACATTATTCTTTAAGATAACGCTTTTTAAAGAACCCGGGTAGCTTATCTGCCGTCGCCGCCTCGAACGCGCTAAATCTTACTGAAATATGTGAACGAATCAGTGCGCTGAGGCGAGCTAGGGCTTCTTTCAATTACTCTGCTTGTAAAAGTTTTTTCCGATGCCTGCGTTCAAACGACTCAAATCGATATTATATGTCTGCGCTGGAGCTTTCTGTTGATGTTTTACAACAGAAAAACTGACCGAATCAGCTGTTGTAGCTCGATAATTTTGAAACGAAACAAGAAACTATATCTTATCAGTGTCAGCCACTGTTCCATCTATTGTGTAACTCTAGTTCCTTCATCAGCAGATTTGAAGAGAGGGTTTGTTTTGAGCTTTTCCTCTCTTTTATCTCGGTTTGGCTTTTTGAACAGACAAATATCCAAAAAAAATTCCTCTTTGAGCGATGTTCATATGTTAGATGTCAAAATTTATCCTACTCTGGCCCCTCAAAACTCCTACCTCTGTTCTGCGAAGTTACGGCCTGATTGTAAACAACACAAAACCCTCTTTACAATTAGCTGCTTTGTTTAGTTAAGCTGTGGTACCGTCGCACTGGATTAAATGGCATGTAAGTTTGGGAGGACACTCCGGACGCTCGGTAGCAAGTGCCGGGATCAACACAAATATAAGCAACAGAATTCATTCAATCCAGCGAATTTGACATTATTTGAAGAAAATATGTGAATGATTCTTTTGACCTTGTACGATTGTGTTTCGGAGTTCTGCTCCTCCTCTGGTGGATGGCATTCATACATGTGCAAGGCACCCCGTGACCCAGATGAGACTGGGGCCGATTTTGAGGATTCTAAGGATAAAGCCTAATAATAATAACAATAATATCAATCATGATAATCATGATAATCATGATAAATTGACGCGCAAATTACATGAAATTTTTGAATCTGCGTAACAATTTAGAGTTGAAATACTAGTACAATCAACCAAAACTGCGAAGAGAAGGGAATATGAATACGAAGTCACCCCAAAGGCTGCAATATAATTAAAAGAAAAATTTGTTCTACGATAAAACGCCCTGATAGAAACACCCGTCTGAAAAAGGTGAGATTTCGATGGTATTTGCACTCTCTATATTAGTGGGATTTTGGGGACAGAACAGCAGAAATTGTTCACCTAGGATAGCTTTAGACTGAAGACAGGTATTAGTAAGAAGGACTTCTGAGTTTCATCTTTCGGTAGAAGGGGGCCGAAAAATTATAATATAAAGAATCGTTAAAGTATTTGGAGCTGTTTTAAACTCGACTCTGTTTCTTATTGGTAGCCGATGTAATTAAAAAATAATTGAGGTTTTGTGGCACAATTTTTGTTCTTTGAAGGTCAGTTTAGACCAGGCATTCTTTATCCGCTGCAATTTAGTTATAACGCAAACTGGGATAAATGCAGAAGACTACTGCAGTAGCCTATTCATCATATTCACGGATTGTAGTGAACGAACCAATGAGAGCCTCAGTTGACTGTTGTGAGAGATATTTTTTGAATGTGGTGAATATAATGTTGTATACATCTCTGAAAAGCTGCTTATATTTGCGATGTCTGTTGGCATAGACAGTCTGGAATTAAGTTTAATTTCTAGCGCTGGCACAGATTTGATGTTCGAGTCACCAACATGAGTACTGACAGTTATACACTGTTCCCAGTCGTTGTGGTGTCCCAATAATGACGATTTCGGTTTTCGAAGATTATATAAGCAGACCAATTGTATTACATGAATTTGTCTCAGGAGCAGTAACTTGAACATTGCAAAACATCTTAATCTTATGGGGAAAAGTTCAAATTACAAAAATGTTTACTGCGTCACAACCATTACTGCTTGTGAGACACTTTAAATCAGTGAACCAAAATTAAGCTATTTTCAAAAAGAGTGCTTTTTTCTTTAGCCCTAGATTTTGACATAAGATACCTAAGGGGTGGGGGTTAAAAGGGAAGCATATGAAGGATGCTTTAACAGTCTGTTTATTACTTTTAATTCACTTTTATCAAATTTAATTTAAGATTTCACCGAGGCTTTAGCTAATTATGCGAAAATCATCTGTCGTGGTTTTGAAACTTTTAGGTTTACTGAGATAAGCAGATGTTACAAACCTCTCTAAAGAAAAGAATAAATCACTGAAATTAGTAAACTGCCCTGGTGCGTTGAAATTTTAAGATAGTTTTGAAATAGAGGGTTTTATTCTTCAGCTTATGATGTTTCAATGAAGGACCAAACAGAAGTTAAAACGGAGCACGTAGAGTTGGTTTAATAGCCTGTTTCATATATACCTCCCTCAATTTCAAATTTCCCTTCGTTCTAGCCAATTAAACAAAAATCGTCCGTCCATGATTTGTCATTGTTAGCAGATGTTACCAAATTTAGAAAATACTAATTGAACAAAACTGTTCGGCCTCAGGCAAGAGAAAATAAACTGAGAGAACTTATCCCCCAGGCATACACCAATTCCAATGATAACTTTTTTTAACGCTAATTCTAGTGCGCGTTCGAGCAGTGCGGCTATGTTTTGAGAAAAAAACAGCTGATTGGTTAGTGTTTCTGTGATGAAATTTAACGTGTGATGTTTTGTGGCCTGTGGTGTGTGTTCATTATAATAAGGTGTTGACATGTTTTGGTCAAGAAGATAAAAACATAAGCTTTCAGAAGGTAACCCCTGAGCTCCACTCTAAAAGTCTGAGTTTCATTACAAGGTTTGAACGGACGAACCGAATATCTTGCAATCATTTTGATTCATGTAAATTGCCTCGCAAGTTATTGATTAAGTGGCAATTGTGCTGTCAAGTGCAACATGACACATCTTTCGGAATACAGCAAACGAACTCGCTAGAACTAGATGATTACTTAGTTTTGAAAATCAATTTTGGCCCCTATTCTTAATTGGCTCTTTGACTTTTTCGCATTATAATAAGTTTGATAGAGAATTAATAGCGGATGACTGTTTACAGGAGCCATTAAGGTTTATAAGAAAACGAAAGAGTCACTACAAACTGACGGTGAGCTCGTCTGAGCTACAATTAGCGCGATTTCTTATCGATTCACGTACCTGTGTACCGACAAATTTATAATGCTTTGTGGTTGAATGGTGAGTCGAAAGTAGAACTATTTTGAGAATTGGAGGAACCATTAGAGTTAATCTTTAAGACTCTGATGCACCGGAAACAGCTGCAGAAATCATATTATTATACATTCTTTTGCGTCATTCCTACAGACGATGGATTTTATATATGTAGCAGTGACTTCATACCTGCAGACAATAGTTTTATGTGCTCTTGTCTTTACAAGTACAGCTCAGGAATATGCATAATAAAAAAAATTGCAGAACATTATCTTACGGATCATAGCTTACATTTTTTTTATGGTAATTATTTATCGTAGGGACTTGTCCAACAACCAATTAAAGAATTTATCTTCAGGAGTTTTTACCGGCCATCATTTCTCTCGATTTTCTTATCTGACTCTGTAAGTAAGACTCCTAAACTTTGATTTAATATTTGTTGAAAGAAAACTAAAGTAGATCAAGGTCTATAACTTACACAGGTAAGTGTCTTGATGACATCAGAGGAAGTTAGGGTGGATAGATGCCGCACTAACTTCTCTTATACTTATAAGATGTTGCTTACAGAAATGACAGCGAGGACTACGTGGCGAAAACCACCAAACGACGTAGAATTAGAATCCACCCTTCTCTCTGCCATAAAAAAATCCATTGTTTCTATAATCGCGAACACCCTAAAAGTGAGGACATAATGAAAATTTACCCGTCCATGGGTTTGATCGTCCGCGTGAAGAGAAGCATCGAAAGAAATATGTCATCTTCTGAGACAAACGTTCCGTGAACGTGGATGGCAAGTGAACCGAACTCAAGTACATATAGTCACGCCTTATGTGATTGAATAGAGTTCTGCCCTTTAAACTTGATGATCTGAGCTGACTGGCTTACGGGCACATGAAAAATATTATTCATTTAGTACTGGATACCACTGATGAGCAGCAACTGGACCTAATTAGTCTGTCTATTCCCTGGAAGAATACAAATCCTATGTCAATCCAACAAGACTCTGTTGAAGCGTTAACATCCTTGGATCAGCGTTTTCACCTAATGCTTTTTAGAAACCATTCAAACGGACACAACGTGTCTATATTGCAGCTTTGTTTAACATTAAAACAACTGAATCAGCAGTAAGTTATCTGCTCGTATTTTTTGTCACGCGTTCTTTTTTTTGGTATCAAATCAATGGCACCGAAAACTTGATTTTTGAACTTCTCTTAGTGGTTTACTCTCTCTGACGTAATTTCGCTTAGTGATACCTCTTGGTGAAATAGTTCAAAATTTTTCCAAATGTACTTTGTACTAATGTATGACAACGAAAAAACCTAAAGTTAGAAACCAGCGTTCCGCCGTCACAAGTCTCGCAGTCCAGGATGTTTCGCTTCATTATGCCTCGTTGTATTTAAGAACTGAAGAGGAGAGATCGCGTATAATCGGAATCTGTTTCTAAAACTATGGCAAGAGAAGTGTTGTTTTAAAGTCATTTCACCTTTGAAGTGGGGAATCACCGATTATGAGGTCGGCCTGCTCAAACATTCCTTGGAGAGAATTGGTTCAAAGTGATCATCGCTTTCTTTTACACCGAGGAAAAAGGCGCGAACGATTGTCTTGTTTTACAAACCTTTTGTCACCCGCACCATACTACTCGTAAATCGAAGGACCCGGCGATAAGACAGTGGGAATTAAAAGTCGTGAAAGAATATTTAAAAATTTTGCTTAGCTTCAGTGCAGGTAAGCAGATAAAGTTATTACAGAATGTTTTTCGATTTTATCATTTCTCATGCGTCCTGTGGATAAGCCATCTGACAGGTTGACTCACACTTTGCCAACCAGTGGTGAAGAAGTCCGGAGAACTGCGTGTTTGCAATCCCCAATCGACCTGTTGGAGACGTGAATGTTCACTAAAGTTGACTCATGCCCTTGCATAAGCATTTTAGCACTTGGAGCCTGGTTACAAAATATGAATGACATAGGAACGAACTTCGTCACCCCGGTATGGTCGTTATTGCTGCCTTCAGCAGTCGTCTTCAGTTAACTTCTTGAGTGAGACATTTGATAAGTTTCTCCACCAAGAATCCCACTGTGAATCGAAAGTGAAAATGATATTGTTATTCGTGGCATAGTTGATGCGGACCATTGCAGCAATTTGGAGTAGTTCGTGCTCAGATATCAAGAGAAGGATAGGAAATTAAACAATTGCAAACAAGCACTCACTGCTTCTTAAAAAGCAGAACTTTTCAAGAAAAACACTTATTTACATATAATCATCTACATACCACAGATAAACAACTAAGTACTGCTCTATAGTAAGCCTAATTTTATTGCGATAATAAAACTGCTCAAAAGCTCGGCGAGTCTAAGTCTGAGTTTATTAAAATGGAATTTATTGTCAAGGGAGAAAAGAGCCCACGCTTATCAAATTTGTAGCTGAACGTTTCTATAAGAAAATTAATTACCTGAAGAAGGTCATCCCATGAAATTGCTCGCGAAAACTCATATCGCAAGAATAACGAAGCGATTCGTGCGATTTGTGCGAAAACAAAATTAAAATTTGAAAGGAAAGCGTCTGTGGAACAATTTAAACAATATGCTATCCTGGGTTACTGGTGAAGTCGCCTCAATACATGTTCTGTCTATCAACCTAACATATAACGAGGTCGCCCCCACCTTTACCAGTTCGCTCCCAAATAGTAAAAAACTCGTTTGTAAAGCTGTTGAGGTTTTTGGGTTAGCGCGAAGTTCGAAAGTAGGGCGAGATAACTTGTTCTTAACTAAAAATTGCTGCTCAACAAAGCGCAAAACTGCGTCAAACTCTTTATATTAAGACTTGGGTAAAGTAGCAGCTTTGCATTACTCATGCATTAGTCGTGCGCATTTAACACGACTACTAATTTGCATGTGAAAATTTCATGTTCGTCGCAAAAATATCATAGATTCGACATGAAAAGAATTCATTCTGTGCAGGGAAATGCGTCGGAAAATTTGGGGGAAAACTTGTTTTTTGTTAGGGGGGACAATCGTTTCACGTTAAGGGGGTGAGCTCGCAAAGGTGGTAGGGGGCGAATATGCAATGTGGCCGTGAATATACCATGACCGCTTTCCGGCAATGTACTTAGTTTGATGCACATGCAGAATGTCTCAAAGCCTTTAAACCTGCAAAAAAGTTCAATTTATTTCAGTCAGATAGCTATTTGCGTTTTCCTTGTTGTAAACATTTGGGACGTCGTTTGAGACGCAACAACTAATCTTTAATCATCTGAAATTTCGTCGCTACAGGCCGAAAAGTTCAAGAACACTTTGGAGCGCACAGAAGTATATCAGGGGCTATCACGAAATAACAGAGCTTTTCAAATACAACGAGCATGCTTCGTAAATTTTTTGACAGCGCACAAGAAGTCGAATCGAAGATAGCCTTTTAAGCTATTTTTGGAGCATTTCAGAATATCAGCATAGCTTAGAAGCAGAATCTTGCCTGAAACCTGGCTCATTACAATCGCACAGGAAACATAGGCAAAGGAAGGCGTTTGGGAAGCGAAGTTTATCGTTACCTGTGAGGGAACAGTATCTTATTAATCTGACTATCTAAAGTAGAATATGCTAACTGAAATACATAGATCAAGTCTAGTATTACTAATCATAAACAGTCATTAAACTACTTTTCTTCATGGTGAACTCAATAAGGGGATCGTAACTTATATAATTTTACAAAAAAAGTTGGCTTTTGATGATGGTGTCCCTTGACGGTTGTGCGTGTTTCGTTTAGCAAATTGGCGTTGTCTTTTGATGACAGATTTAATTGATTACAAGACTCACGATTGACAATAATTCCGCTGATTGTTTTAAGTGTTAGTTTATTATGTTTTAAACCAGTTTTTCAGAAGAAGGACTTGGTGAGGATGATGAACCTGATTATTTGCAGATTACTCTGAATATTTGCAGAGTAGGCCGCGAAGCTGGCTAAAGAGGGGTCAAATTGCTATCAAAGTAACCTACTCATTTTTGTCATCAGCATTCTTCTCTCGGCTCCGTCACTTGTAATTTAGTTGTGAAACCTTGTGGAACCCGAAAAGGTTTGCGAGGAAAAAAGAATGATCATAAGCTTGAGGATTGACAATTATTCACAAAAGTGGAGGTGAATAATACTTGCTATTCACTTCCAAACCGCTCGCCAGTTTTCGCGCACGAAAAGCATTGTTCTGTAGTGTGGTATATAAACCAACTTTAGTTCAGTAGTGGTGTTGAGAGTTACATCCTCAATATCTTATTGCATTTTTCATTCGGCTCCATTCATGACTGAATGAACAGTGTGGAAGGCTCTGTCAGTCATTTATGGTCGTCAGGGTTAATAATTTTCTCCTGAGCCGATCCACCCAACCATCGTTTATACTTATACCATTACAAACTCTGGACACTCCCTAACGAGCTCGTTTATTCAACTGACTCTCAAAAGTGGCTCCAGACTATTCTTTGGAGGAAGTTTTTTCATAATCTTATAATACCAAAATAATCCCCATATTCAGGATGCTGACTGTCTTAATTACTTAGTTATGAAATAAAGAAGCGCCAGGTCTTTTAGCGTTACAGTAAGAATGCATAATATCCAAGAGTAGCCTCACACGAGAAATAAAATATCAATCAATGTTGGTTTTCAAAACTAAGCAAAGAAAATAGTATTTGCTTATTGACTCAGTGGAAGGGCCTGACGGGAGAATATTCGGCTGGAGGTCATGACATACGGACCGAGCGCGGAGAGGTCGGTGCGTCGTGAACGACGGCCAAGTATTTTCCCGTCCAGCCCGACCTAATTCGGTCAATAAGCAATTTATCATATGACCACCGACCAAGTTAATCATCTTATTTGAAGTTAATTAAACAGGATGCGATAGACTAACGCGCGCGGGAAAACTCGCACAAAAAGAATTAAGATTCTGTAATAAAAAACCTTTCCTTTTTCGGAGTCAGAACAAGAAAGTCGCAATTTTTCGAAAAACTTGACTTATTTTCTCATTTTGTTCACTGCTGTCACTCATTTTTTTGCAACAACAGTGTACAATTTTTTTGCTTTTTTTTTGTTTGTTTTTGCAATAAAACTATACAAGTGCACTAGGGTCTGAACGGCTCCGAGGCCCATTTCTCGAAAGACCCGGTAGGTAACGGGTTCGAAGCCATATTTTAAAATCAAAAGTTAAAGAGTAGAGAAACAGGCTCTGACACTCTGACCAGTCCGTTTCGTTTTCTTAGCTGCTACTCTTATTGTATAACTCTCAAAACGATTGAAACCCCCATCTTGAATGAAACCAGTACAGCTTTACGGGCCCGTTAAGTTACCGTGACCTTCGAGAAACGGGCCCCAGGTCAACCCATCGAGCCCTACACACGTCAACTTTCACTTTTTTCTCTGGGATTGCGTCGGCGGGGCCGAATGTGTCATATGAAAGTGAAAAGCAATAGCAGTATTGACTTTAGGGAAAACAACTGGTACATAGAAGAGATGCACGAGCAATGTCATATTTTTCACAGGAAGTAGAGAATGTGAATAAACGCTTTAAAGACATTTGTCGTTGAGAATTAAATGACAACTGCATCAACGTCAGGACTGTTAAGTGAAATTAAGTTTAAACGTGCTGATGCCAATGTGAAAAGTAACACTAAAGTGTATTCCTTATTGATCGGATTATAGTATGTTAGCTATTAAACAATTTCAATTGACAATGCTATGGCAAATATAGGCTAGACATTTTTAAAATTTGTTTTTACACTGTTTTAGAGTAAGTGTCATTTCCCTTCTCATATACTTTTTTAATGTAATTTACTTTTATAAGGATAATTTCGATGCACGTTTTCTGAAATTCTTTAAATACGAACTAGTAGTTGCTTTCGCGAATTTTATATTTAAGTCGTTTTTGTTATCAAAGTTAGTTTGGGTCTGATAAGAGTCTGATCCTAGAGAACCGAATTATTATGATTATTATTGTTGTTGTCATCATCGTTACTAACTGAAGCGTGTATCCAATAGATTTTCGTAGATTTTTATCAGACATTTTAAGCCTTTTAACATGAGTTTTGTAAATTTTTTAGTGATTATGGCAAATAAAGGATTATTATTGTTATTAAACAAGGGATTTGTTTCATTTTCAATTATCTTAATTGCTCCTAGTTTTCGTGACCCTTCTTAAGACCTAATACGAGCGTCGCATTGATCGCTTACAGCGTGCACAAAAGACGAAAACAACACAAGTGACATCAGTAAAGTGTTATTCATGACCAATTAATAATGCTAATGCAGTTAAAAAGTCGCTTTCGTAACGCTTTCACTCCCAACATCTCATTAGTTATTCTCCTGACTGTCTTCTCTATAATTCTTACGATGTCAGTTTGGAGGATTTGTTATTCCATCAGCCCTAATTCATATTTTCTTTATTCTCAGCACTTGTCCGTCTGCTTGTTACTGTATTGATATTCTAAGGAGAAATTCTGTCCTGATCACCAAAGGGAGTTAAAGGATTATAAAGGGGAAGCCTATAAAATTGAAAAAAGAAAATCAAATTTTGGATCGTTCAGCTCCGCCATTTTGTTGTTCCGTTTTCTGTCCGTAATATCCCCTGGTCTGCAAGGAATTACCATCGCATATTTGTCGAGCTTCACTTTGTTAATATGGCAAAGTGGCGTTGAAAGTGGAATGATGAATAAAAACAAAATTCCGTCCGGTATAACCTAACAGCTCGAGGCTAACGCTGTTTTTTTTATTATTTGATGGTTATAGGAATCTCTTCGGCAATCAATTGGAGGAAATAGCAGAGGGAGCTTTTAAAGACCTTGAATCTGTTTTTTTCTTTCTGTAAGTAGCACTGTTCCTTTGTTTTTCTTGAAAAGAACTAAAATATAAGCTTACATACAGTGATCATATATGAATAGAATGACTTGAAATTTAGATTACATTCTCCATAAATTATTTCAAACAGGCACAAAACTTAAACAAAACAATTGCCAACTCAGATCATTTATACAAATGAATAATTACAAAGTAACGTGCTACAACAGGCTTGTCACCTTATCTTTCCCGTAAACATCTCTAAAATTCGGTTTACTGCCTTTTTTGGTAATTGAAACTATCTTTCGTTGAACGGTGAGGAAACCAATCACAGTGGCGAAATTGAGAACTACTAACAATTTAGACCGACAAATTCAGATCACCTCTTACCAGAACACGAAAACAAAATAAAAGAGACTTTTATATGAAGGAAAAAGGAGACAGGAAAGATGTTTCTAGAAATAAGTCAGCGGAGGAATCTAATTTAATTCAAGCGCACTTGAAGGATGGTGAGCATGATGCAAAAAATTGCTTGATGGTTGCAGTTTACTTTAGCGAATATTCTTAGTGATGCAAGACACATCAGATGACGGAGATTTTAAAGGTTCTTGCGTTTTATCAAACAAGTAAAATGCTAAACTCGTTTAAAGCTCGTGAAACAAAGACTAATCCTTGATTGAATCCTCGAGGTGATTCCCTTGAATTACATGTACATTTTAGATCCTTTTTGCGCATGATTTTTCACCCAAATTTAGCGCGCAAAATTAAAAAAAATGGAGACTATTATTTGGCAGAGGGTTCGCTAATGATGTAAATCGTAATTTTCTGTTAAACGAGTACGATGCCACATCTTTTTAATTGTCACTATTTTGATAAGAACTGTGTCTCAATAGTCCTTTGTATAGTTGTGGGCTTGATGGCCAAGCCTTTCAACACGAGTGAGGCTAAGGGTGACCTTGTTATGATAGAGATGTTGCTGCTTTTCAAATGCAAATTTCTTTGTTATCATGCTAACTAGATACAGGTCTCTATCACAACAGGGTCACCCTTAGCCTCACTCCTGTTCAAAGGCTTGGCCACCAAGCCCACAACTGTAAAAAGGACTATTGACTTAAAAAAAAAAACGTAAAAAACTTATGGCCATTTTAAGAAGCAATTTGATAAAACTGAAGGGAGGATAAAAGCTAAAAAAGCGAAGAGTTGTTACAGAGTTCTTGGTGTATATTGTACTGAAGCAAAAAGGCTCACACTCGACCAAGAGTTTTCCTACTTCAACTTTGCTAAAGTGAGAAAAAATTAGGGTTAAGAAGTGCAAGTTGCAGATTTTATCACAGTCAACCAGCGTTGTTATTCCCACCTATATAAGATGTCCAACTTAACTTTGAATAAAAATATTTTAATTCTTTTATTTCATAACCGAATATGACGTTGAAAGCCTAAATATTATTCCCCGTAACTTTTTATAGCGATAAATGAGGGGTTCCGTCTGTAACCACCTCCCTCTGAGAAGTGCAGTGCGCCACTACGTAATACGAATTAAATTGCTCAGTTGCGGAAATCTGTTATTGGCGTTAGTGTTGAAAAAAATGGGGCTCCGAGTCGATTTTGCCAGCCACCACACTCGTGATATTAAAGTTCTATTTAAGATCTGACAATAAAACCACCTGGGTAGCACACTTTGAACTGCACAGTCGCAAGATTGGTCGCAGCGGGGTTCAACCGTCAGCAAACGGCCTAAGAGTTCATTGTCAACGGTCAAAAATGATTAATTTTCACTGCCAACCGTCCCAAAGACAACTCAATTTTAACCGTCTAGCAGTTTAAAAGTCTTTTGGAGCCCTACTTCAGCAGCTTACCATGACCAGTTCTAATACAAAAGGGATCTTTAGACTGGTAGGCCTTAGAAGGTACAAGCTCGCGTAAAAAGAAATATGCAAATATGTTTAGGTTGTGTACTGGGCGAAATATAAGGATTTGTATGGGAATGTAAGGTCCGGCAATCTCAACATAAAAATCTGAACTAGCTTTGAATAAAAACAAATTTATCTCGCTTGAGTAATTGTTCCTTTGCAATGTTTGAGTTTTCATGGCTGGTTTAGGACCGTTTAGCTCGACTTTAGCTCATCTGCCTTGCCCTCTATATCAATTGTATGGAGAGAACAAAAAGTGAAGACCTTTTAAGGAGGCTCGAAAGGGTTTTCAACAATGAACAGCAAGCGCCAATCAGTAAAAGATATCAGGACTATCAAACTTATCACCAGGATAATAACTCGACATATGCATAACACTATGTTAGGGCAATCTTTTAAGGGGGTTCGTCAGGTATTATCTGTTGCCATGGCAACAGTACAGTAGTGCTAAAAGACCCTCTAAAACTCAGTTTTTGAAAGATATCTCAAAAACCAAGTCGGTGACCTAGTTTTTTTTTTAAATTTCTTAAACGTCATCACATTCTCTACCTGTATACGAGATATAAAAAAAAACTACCTAGTAGAACTTGAATTATTTAGGAAAATGCTGTTTTAAAATGTAAAAAAATTTCCACTAGATAAACTTTTTTTAAATTTTCTTCAGGAATGCGTAATGATGTAAATAATTTGTATACAAAAAATCAGGGTAGGTCACCGAACTAATTTTCGAGATATTAGTTCATCAACTTAACAAGGTTTATTTCCGGTTTTTGCAATTCTAGCTTACACTTTTATATCCGGTCACGCGTTTTTAACTATACCGCTGACTCACAGGCTCATTTTCGCGAGGACGAGTTCGTGTCCGCGCGATTAATCGATGGATGCCCTCAGAGCGGAAAAAATCGTTCATCCTGAAGATGGACTCACATTGTTTTGTAGTTTTACACCTTCCTGAAAAATAAGTCATCATTTGAGACTCAGACTGCTTACAGTTACGACAGTTGGAAATGAACTCCGGAGAGAATTCTCTTGCGGAATTCGATATATCATGACAAGTTGATTTTGCAGATGGCGCCAATGCCAGTACTCCATTGAGGCCGGTAATGTTGAGTTTCTCGTACACAGATTGTAGTGTAACATGAGACAAACCAGCATCTGCCAGCTTCTGGACCATGTTTGTTGAAAGATGAAGTTTTCCATCGAACGTCTGGATGGTATCTTGTCGTTGTTCCGAGAAGATGGCTTGATCGAAGGCCTCATTCAGCGATGCATATGCATTTACCATGATTGACCGATATAATTATTGCTTATGTGCAATTTGAAGTGGAGGAGTGAAAAGAATTTCTAATGAAAAGAATTTGCATTAACGTCTTCCAGATTGTCACGAGCGTCAAACTCAGTGGAAATTAGGGTTTCGTATACGTCAGTAATTTGTTGGTCGTCGCAGATTTCGCGAATTTCTTTAATTTTCGAGGTACTAGACGTATGAACAAGACTTGGCTTAATTTTTCTTTTTTTTTCTCTTTTCCACTGCCATAACCGTGAATTTTCATTATTCCATTTTAAAAGGAAAACAAAAAAAAAATTTGCAATCCTTTCTTAACAAATGCGAGTTTGCCTTTTCGTAGTTGTAATTGACAGTGTATCGAGGGAAATATCAACAATCTTTCTCACAAGTTTAAGATGAAAATTTTATTTTAATTTTACCGTCTGTTGTTGAATTAGAATTAATTTAAAGTCTCATCTACATTTTTACGATCCCTTGTTTACTGAAAATTATGTTTATTTTTATAGCAACATTTACACTTCTCCATTTCTGTTCATAAAACTGTCCAATGTTTACAATCCTGGATCCAACAATGATTTCATTTTCCTTTTCATCTTCTAGGGAGTTGTTTAGGAAAGTTCTCGGTCATTTCATTTTATTAGGAGTCAAATACAATGCGAAACAAATCGTAGCACTCAGAGGTATCTACTTACATTTCTCGCGGAACAAAGTGAGACCTACCGAATGCACTCGACACGACTTTATTGAAGGGGTGTCGACTTCACCATCCTCCTTTAGCTTGTTAATTAAAATTTTTTTGACCACTTTCGGCAAGAACCCTGCCATCCGAACATTTTCCTACCTGCTTTCAAGAAGTAAACTTTCCATTTTTGTTTCTCAAATAACCACTTCCGCTAGAAACAATAGAGCTAGAGGTACCCGGCAGTTTTTGAAACGCTCATGGCGGCCATGTTTGTTTACAACTCGCCCGCGGATCTGATCGCGCGCGCCATCGCTTATTTCTCTCGCGAGTAATAAGCTTGCGTGTATCTTGGAATCCATTCTCCCCGCGGTCAAAAAAACCCTTCCTCCTTAAGGAGGCTATGTTAGCGTGCACCTTCAGTTGGTTTCTCGCGTGCAAGCGACTTAGCGCGTCCGGTTTAAACTGTAGATATCTAAACCCCTATATCAAATTAAAGCTTATAGGTTTGGCTATCAGACTATACCAAAAACTTTGAAAAAAATTAACTGTCGAATTTTTTACGACTTGTACATGCGAGCGCCTGAATCACCTTTAAGAGCTACAAGTCAAAAGGAATTTGTTCGATTGCTCTCAATTTTGACAGTAGCTAGTTTTACATATAAACAACGAAAATTGTCTCCGAGTTTTTTATTTCTAAACACTTTTTTTTAAAGAGCGATTTTTGTACGATCACTCCAAATTTTTTGAATCCTATTTAAAAAATGTTCTCTAACTTTTCACTGAAATTGAATTATGGCAAATCGCAGACACGTTTTTTTAGCGCTTTATTCTTATTGGTCGATTTTGGCTTTTGACATCAGCCGGAAGTACAAAGTAGCGCCTTTGGGGTTCCGACAGGGGACACAATTTTTCACATTTTTCCAATTTTTGTACCTCGGGTAGGGTGGCTGGGTCCGAAACTCGATACCGAAAGGCATGTTTGAAATTTCTTTGAGTACCCCTCATAACCGGATCCCTAGAAGAGCTCCAAATCTACAAATTTGCGTTCCATTCTCTCGTAAACCGTTGAATTGAATGATTTAAAACTGAGTCTCCGTAACAGCTGGATAAGCCTTCTGTGGCCTGTTGAGTTTCGTTGGGAAAATAAGACCTAGAAGGCAAAAAGTTTTTGTCTCGAATACGAGGTGGTGTGGGATCTGGAGGCCTAAGCGGCCTGCCTTGTCGCATTTCTTCACAAGGGAGAGCGAGCCGAATTAACCGCCGAACTTTGAAAGCCCCAAACGAGCGATTTTGAGGCTTTCTGGCCGAAAAAACACTTCCAAAATCCTTGGGCGATTTTCCCTTTTTATTAGGTGTCGATGTTAGTTTTAAATTTTCATCATCGCTGCTGTTTTGTGAATCGTCAATCGACGAGTAAAACGAAATTCTCGTAGAACTTGATTCTGCACCCTAAAATAGAAAGAGCAAAGAATTCAGTTTAAGTGGAGACAAACTAAGACATGGACATAAAAATATCAACTAATTTATTCAAGGAAAAGTTTAAGAATTCGGAGTGAGTAGTCCTAAAATCAGAGAGTCTTAAAAGAAATCAAGTTTATCTTGTGCAAATGCAGTATTCGAATTGTAACCGGCTCTGTCTCTTGGCGACAAAATGAGAACACATGACCTTCCTTGTGAAACCGCTGAGACTCAGGGGACCCACGCATGTGTCAAATTCTTAGGCGGGAAAATCAATTATATTACCGACGAAGAAATCGCCCCATCCGTCTAGGTTCAGCGTTCATCAAGATCAATTTTTTGAATTTTAGTCGCTCTTTTATTAAGGGAAAATAGTGCCTTAGTTATTCTAGAACTTAAGCAGTGCCAAGGAGATCTGCACCATCGAAACCGTCCTTTTCTGCAAGATAGGATACGAACAAAGATTTTAGGAGGAGTCAAGTTTGTGTAGATAAATTTGCAATAAAAGGTGTTGTTAAGCAAATTTGTTTAGCTTACCTATCCTCTCTAAGGTCTCTTGAGAAAATCCATGCGACTGGAGGCAAGAAACACACTCCTCGCTACTGTAGTTCATTATTGAGTCCGACGCATAAAGTCTAGCTATAGCTAGGTTCGTTCGACTAATGAGATACGAAGAACCTCTACTAACTATGACGAAGAAGAAGCTGCTGAGAGGCACTAGCTACCTAAAGAAGGACGAGTTTTGGAAGGAAATCGCTTTTATAACAACATTTTAATCGTTTAAAAGTTCACGGCATAAAACTGAGGAAAAAGTAATAATGGTAAATTGGCCACCGTAACGATTACAAAAGCTGACGTTTCGAGCGTTAGCCCTTCGTCTTTCGCTCCGACGAAGGGCTAACGCTCGAAACGTCAGCTTTTGTAATCGTTACGGTGGCCAATTTACCATTTCAACTTTGTTGATATATCCAAACTATTTCGTTACTCGCACCGACGCAGCCCCAAACAGTTTCTTTCGAAACTATCAGCCTTTATCAAAAGGAAATAACGCTGTTCACTGTGTGTACAACTATTGCGCCTTCCTGGGGCCAAATTGGTAAATCCTACTTGGCTCCTTGAAGGGCCAAATTGAAAAAAAGTTCCCTCAACATAGAATTCATAGGGGCCAATTCAGATTCTGGAAGAGTCGAAATGGTACTTATCTCACCCGTTTTGGCTAAAATAGTCGAAAACGAACCTTAATTGGCCAAATTGGCCCTCGATAAATTGGGGCCAATTTGGCTTTTGGGATCGTTTGGCTCTTCTCATTTTGCAGTGTACATATCATTACTAAATATGTCCAGTTAAGAGCTTTTTTCTAAGTATGTTAAATTACTTGTAAATTCACCTTACACTGTGTGTAAGGAAAGTATAATTTTCAATACACACATGGATAAGAAAGAGAAATATACTGAGCAGTATACAATCCTTATTCAACAAAATCATTATACATCAGTATATCGTTCCCGGCGTATAGTCGGCATATCATGCAGTGTTTGCCCCAGTCTTCCGATATACTTCTATCCAATAAAGGGGCATCCACTACACAACTGGTAGGTTTTCTTTAAAAAGCCGGCTCTGTTAGTGATGGAATCACTTCGTTCCCAACATGATCTTGGGCTCTTATTTCTATAGCGACCAACGTGGTGCGACGTTACGGTTAGTTCTCTAGTGGCGTTGCCCGCCCTTTTAGCTTCTTCTTTTAAACAATCTCCAGCCTTTTTCGCTTCCGCGATATAGCTTTATTCAAATGTGACTGTTTCCCCCTAACTTCGAAAAAATCAATCCAGCTTTAAATGAAATATTCTCTCTTGGAATATTACCATCCTTGCCTAAAAAAGTTACATTAAAAAATCTGGAATTATGTCCAGATTCTTTAAAGTAATGAACTCTGGAATGTCTGCAGGGAACACGGAACATCAGAACAAACAATTACGTTTTTTGATTTCGCAAGGGGATTTAGGTAAAGACAAACCAAGCATTTAAAATCTAAATAGATAGTGGGAGTTTTTCTAAAATGCTTTGGCTGGTTGTTCGGCAGGGTGAAAATCTGTCGGGAATATCGTTCAAACATTTGAAAAACCTAGACTTGGTGGGGAAAAATGAAAATAACAAAATCTTCTCACAACATGACGCCCAAGTCATTCTAAATACTGAAAGAAATACTTAAAGGACACTACTCTCGTGACTCTTATTATCGACCCCTTGATCGGAAAGGGACAAGAAGAATTAAATAAGTAGAATCATGTGTACGGGCTGGAACAAAAGGTGACATATCGCAAAAGAGAATAAATGGTGTAAGAAAACAAACGGATTTTCTTTTCTCTTGAAAAGGACTTTCGACCGCTGAAAGACCCTTACCAACTAAACGGCCGAGTGCGCATTGCAATAACCAAAAAAATAGGATAAATGAATGAAATTATATAGGATGAAAATAGGCAAATAAAAAAATATGGTGACCATTATCATTTTAGGGTAGTTTGTATCGAATAGTGAAAGGTGTAATGATTTAAAAAGTCTTCAGCAGAGGGCTGACGGTTTTTCCCGGACTTTTGTCCGTGGGTCTCGATTTATTATTATTACTTATTTTTCCTGGAGCGCGGAGACCTTTATAAATTTGTCGACATCCGCACCTAGATCACGCAAAACGAACCATGAGTTATTTCTGGCGGCCGTTTCAGCGGACAAGAAATGCTTTTGGCGATAAATTTTGACGGCAGAAGTATTTTACAGAGAAAATAAGGCTTCAAAATAAGAGCGACAATCGAGCTATAACGAAAACATTTGATACCAGTGTCTCGCTTTTGCACTTTCGTTCTTTAGGTACTCGAACATCACGTTCTTCAGGCTCTGAGTTTCAATGCCTAGAGCCTGTGCAGCCGAGGAATAGAGGCAATCCCCGTCATCAGGTGGATTGAATGTCACTTCAAGCCCTTAATGCTCTAGTTTGTTTTCCATGTCTGGCATTGCATGTTTCAAAAGACATCCAACAAATCGAAACAGAGATTACTTAGGAAGGAGAACGCAGTCAAAAGTCCTTCCCCCACGAACTTTATAACGCACTGAAACACGCGCAAGAATGCGAGAAAGTAATAAAGAGAGGAAACGCCCTAGTTAACTTGCGGACATTTCTGACCGCAAGATACAAGTAAAATAATAAAAATAATTAAGTAAGTGAATGAATAATAGATACCACTAACTTTTTTTGAACCCTTGACATTTTACCTACGACCCTTGACCCTCGACAAAAACCTAACTCAATCTCTTTGAAGACCGAAACTTTGATATCTGTTTTCACGCGAGTTGACTTTACTTAAACGAATTGCAAGGGTATGTAGTTTTGTTGGATTTTGATGAAACTTGGTCAGACCATTCATTGGATACTAGCTAACGCACAAAAACGTATGAGGCTTTAACGGAACCGACTGATTATTTTCTTTTGTCCAACTTCAATAAAGATTCTCTCGCAAACCAATAGGAATATCGGAAAAGCCTCACATCCTTTTCTAGCCTTTCATCTGCTGACTGATACAGTCCAGTTTGTTTGGTTGTCCGCGGTAACGCAAAGGTTGGTAACTCAGTTAAACAAACACCATCAGTTTTGTCTTTAATGGCTTGCGCGTGCCTACCGAAACAAAACCAGTCAAAACTTTTATTATTTTCGCAATCTATACGCTATAAGCGGTAGCTTTACCGTGATAGGTAGTTTCTCATGGTTTCTTTTATAGAAGCACGCCTGGCACGCTTTTTCCGGAGGCTACCCTAAATGAACAATCCGGCGAAAAAACCTAGTTGACTCTCAGATTTAGTCTGTCTTGACTGTTTCGGGTTTGAGGACTAGTGACGGCTTAGAAAATTTAAAAAGTAAAGGAGAGTAAGGTTTCTTTAATTCATTTACTTTGTCAAAGAATTGTGTCAGTTGACTTACTTAGGAGATGATATACGCTTAGTGTGGGCGATTCTTCCATAAGCTAGACGAAGGAAACATTCTAAAGAGGGAAAGGATAGAATGTTTCTTAACCGCAGCTCTCAGTGAAATAAGCCATTTAACATTTTCTGGTTATGCGGCCTTTAGGCGAATATTGTAATACTGATAATGGCATTTTAAAAAGTGAGTATAACAAGAAACCTGGAGGCTGGCTTTTCAGTCTTTAGATCCAAATATTCCCCGAGATATAGGACTGTTTAAAAATAAATAGCAGTCAGTAAAAATGGTAAGATCTGGAATAACCTTCAAACTGATCATTTGAAAGTTACCGGAAAGCTGCGTTTTTGACGTTTGGCGTCAAAAACCTTTCTTCATTGAGAGTTTAGTTTGGGAAATGCGAACATTGTGTGTGCCGCATGCGCAGTTGAATAAAGAGTGTCCTTGATTAGAATTCAAATTCAAATCGATTATAAAACCATTCGATCCGCCACTGGAAAACATCACTTGAACTCGACAAACCTGATGGAAACACTCAGTTGAACCGCTACAAGAAAAGAAAACGTCAATTCAGATCAGTGGTATCTGAATAATCTCTAGTTATTTCAGTCCAGTTAATTCCCTTCCCATCTTAATCGCTATCTTAGAGATGATTTAGTTCGGGTGTCGTACGAATATAACCTGAGAGTGACATCCACTACAATGTTAGATCGGGCTTGAACGATCAAGGTATGCCATTAAATTACATTTTTAGCGATAGTCATTTATTCAGCAACACATTCGGACGGAAGCGATTTCATCAGTGGAGATCTAAACCGCCACAACTCCATTGTCCTTCTTGATACACTGATGCCTGGTTTTTAAATTGTAGCTGATTGACACCCTTCCTTACCGAAATATTAGATGGAGTCTCTTGTTTGCTTAAATCAGCAATCCTGCAAATAAAGAAGCTTGCTGATTCTTGGAATTTGTCAATCACGACTATTTTGGCTTTGGAGACTAGCTAAGGGCTGAGTTAATTTAAAAAATAAGATAGTACTGTATCCCACAATTTAAAAAATAAGATAGTATCACATAATCTTAACAAATAAGATAGTATCCTAGAGACACTCGTCGCCGGCTATTCGCTGAGGGGATAATATACACCCAGTGTGGGCGATTCTATCATATGCTAGGCGAAGAAAACATTACAACACTCCCTTTTCGAGCTCTTAGTGTTCATTTGGAGGACCGCTGAAAAATGCTTGCGGGCGGATTGGAAATGAGGCTAACACAGCGTAATGTTCACGTAGAAAGAGAAGAAGAGTGAGAAAATTCGTGTATCGTGTATAATATTGATCTTTGAAGTTAAAGAAAGTGCTTGAAATACTTCGCCTTGCGCCGGAATAAGTCTTATAAAGCTACGGCGCAATCAAGAAAGAGAAAAAGTTCGGGTTTCGGCCGAGATTGTGATTGTTTTGGGTGCTCAAATGCACAATACTCTCAGAAAGATGGCGCTTAAACCGGACTTCTCATGTTCAAGTTCCCGCAAAGGAATCCACAACGAGATCGATGGTGTAACTTAATAAAAAGAAAGCATGGAAGAGATGGTTTTTATGTTGATAGTTTTACAGTAATTTGCGAAGAACATTTTAGACGTGAAGACATGTACAAGCCTCCCGGCGGCACAAGATCTCGCCTCCAAAAGAGCACCGAGCCTTTGATCTTCCCATGGAAGACTATTTCTGAACCAAAGCCGAAACGACGCAGGTTAGTTCGTCAGAGGCCGGATGGCAAATACTTCTTTGAGTGATGCAGATGAAGAGCAAATGGAACTAGAAAGTATTGACGATGTGTGGCTATCACGCTCAAGCAATTCGTCGTCTATAAACATTACACTATGAGCAAGTCCAGAAATTCCAGAAGGTATCCGGACAACTCGCCCCCTGGACAATTAGCCCCCAGTCTTCGGACGATTAGCCCCCAAACCACCATCCTTGAGATAAACTATGCTCTTGCTGTTTACTTTACGAACGTTTCCCTATCATGACTTTTAAACTAAACAATGTTCTTGTTATTTGCTTCTTACGAACGTTTCTCCGCCGTGCGTGTCGAGTTATAAAGTATATTTTAAAAGTGAACTGTGTTCCTTCTGTTTACATATTTTACGAATGTTTCTTCGTCATTTTGTTTATTTTGAGAAGTTAAATGGGCAGGAAAGAAACCAGGAACGAAACTTCGAAACTTTAGCTTATTAGCGACTACTTGTTGGTGTCAATGGAGGTTTGTTTATTTCAAACTCGCCACGCGTATTCTGCGAACTTTTACTAATTATTTTTTTTTTTGAAAACCCATGCGTAATATGCGAACGTTTACTTATTCTTATTATTACTTAAAGCCACGCAAAATGCGCGAACTTTTACCGAATTACCCGCGCGCAACGTGCGAACTTATAACAACAAACATATGAAACATATGTATGAACTGCGGTTATGAAACGTATATGGCACGATCCTTCGCAGTAAAGCACTATTTGAGCAATAGTGAAAATCAGACCTGAAAAAAGCGCTGCACTAGTATCGCAGAGGTCAGTGGTTCGAATCCCGTACAGGCCTGAAATTTTTTTCAGGTCTGATTTTCACTATTGCTCAAATAGTGCTTTACTGCGAAGGATCGTGCACATATACGTGCGAACTTATGTAAATTTGACGTGAGACATTTCATTCATCCTAATTCAGTGCTCATTTTTTTCTAAATTAACGATTCCTCCAATCAAATGGCGTGTTTCGTTCGAGGTCAAAATCTTGATCCTTGCGATGTGAATAAAAGAGATTTTTCAATTGTGGATACTCGTATTAGCTTATTCAGCAATAAATGATCACAGCTGCCCCTGTACATCCTGATCCAGGTACTTCACCAGGAAGTTACATTGGTCAACATGCAGATCCGTCTGGTTTCAGACAAAAGCTGAAGAGACAACAGCGGTCAACCTACCCGAACAATGCAGAGAAGACTCTTCGACCTCCGGATTCAATATGAAGACGGCCAAAGGAACTCAAAAGAACTTGTGGAGGCCTGTCCTCACCTCGTGCAACCCGTGTAAATTAAACTAAGTAAAGTTTGATAAAGATAGCCATTCACAAAAAAAAACCCTTCTTTAGGAGCCACAAACTCATAAAAGTCAATGACCAAAAGATGAACGTAACTTCTCCTATACATTAACTAAGAATGGGGGCTAATCGTCTGGGGCTAGTTGTCCAGGGGGCGAGTTGTCTTACATTCGTCCAGAAAAATCACAAAGTAATGGTGAAAGGAGCTCAAACGGACATTGAATCATGCATAGACGACTGGGAAGAGCACTCGTATTCAATTTCTTTTAGTACCAAGGTTACATTTGGCCAGCAGCAAGATTATATAAAAATACTTGAAGAGAGGATTGAACAACAATCTCTTCAGAGTAACACTCTAAAGCAAGAAGTGGGACGCCTAAAAAAACAGCTAGATGAAAATGAAAGAAAGAAATCAGTTTGGAGAACTTTAAAGACGACGACAGTGCCATACAATTATATACAGGCTTCCCAAACTACAAAGCTTTAATGGCTGTGTATGAATACCTTGACCCGAAAGTGAGTAAATTACAGTGCTGGACATGAAAGACTGTTCCTGATAGTCGTAGCTATCAGGAAAATCCTCAAGCAAAACCTGGACCGAAAAGAAAACTTACCGGCTTACAGGAATATTTTATGGTACTAGTTCGTCTAAAAGTTGGTCTATTCGTCAAAGACCTGTCCGACAGATTTGACATATCTATCGGACAATTTTCAAAAAATTTTACTACTTGGAGTAACTTTCTGTGTCTGGAACTAATAATGATTTTTCCCTTTCGTTCACAATCCGATGTGTCGTGGAACATGCCATTAGAGTTTTCTCGCTCTCCAAGCACTAGAGTCATTATTGATTGCACAGAAGTGTTTATTGAAGTGCTATCTTCAATGAAATCTCAGTCAGAAACGTGGTCGAACTATAAGCGCCATAACACTTTCAAAGTGCTTGTAGGGTTGTCTCCCAATGGCCAAGTTATCTTTATTTCCAAACTGTGGGGAGGAAGAGTCTCTGATAAAGTCATCTCTCAGCAATCTGGGATTCTTAATTTGGTTCATGTTAGAGACATTCTAATGGCAGATAGAGGATTTCATATAAAGCAAATTTTACCACCAGGCGTCGATCTGAATTTTCCCCCCTTCAAAGGCACAAGGCAGCAGTTGACTGCAAAAGAGGTTGAGGAAACAGCCAAGATTTCTTCCGTCAGAAATCGTGTCGAAAGAGCAATCGGTAGAATAAAGAAATAACACATACTTGATGGAGTCCTGCCAATCAATCTTGCCCATGTTGCAGATCAGATCTGTACAGTTTGCAGTTACTTGACAAACTATCTACCACCACTTCTTGAGCCAGGTCACACCGATAACACATAAAAACACTTAATGCTTCATCGCAATACTTTTTGAACACTTAACCCATGGTATACTTTGTGGATGCTGCTTAGAAGTAGGACTATTGATTTTCTCTGCTTACATTAATTATACTAAGTAGTTTATATATACCACTCTGTTCATATTTTATGCCAAAGAAACTCAGATAATGTATATATCAAAGGATTGGAAATATAAATAATAGTTAAATCCTATTTACTAAGTATACATTGATCATTGTGATAATGAGTGTTCAGACTGAACAGCTGTGAAAAACAATGTTGTTATATGTCTAGAAACCATGTTTGTTTCACAGGTTTAATGTAAACACTTAGACTTCATAATTGCCATAATCACAAAACATTGAATAGAAATCTTCACCATTGTAATGTATGGGTATAGTTATTAATCATTCACTTGCAAACATAAACATTGAGTGGAGTTATTATTTAACAATCACTGAAAAGATAATTGTTTAAACTGCAATCTTTAAATAAAACATTTTTACAGTATTAAAATGAGAAAAGAAGATTTTGGGAACTTTTTTTATTTTGAAAATGTTTTCTTACTTTACTGTTGCAAAATATTAGATTGAATACTATTTAAAGCATAAATATTTATTGATCAGCCATCCAAACACAAATGCTGCAAAAGTTATATCTATACTGAATATAAGAACACTTACAAACATTTCATCCAAGGTCTGTTCACAAGAAAACTATTAGAAATCACTAATTAATCAACAAGAAAATGATTGCATATGACAATTTTTTAGTGTCTTGACTCTAATTTATTTAAACTAACTAATTATGAGGATCTTAGTCTTTTAGATTGTCCATAATAAGACCAGCTACAATGTCTGTACAGAGGAACTCCTCTGTTTCACTCGCCTGGTGAAAACCTCTGGCAAGAAAGCCCTCTTGTAGAATTACATCAAAGCAGGCTTTGCTACCTTTAGCCACCATTTACGGTCCAATTTAAGTCTTTGGACAGTAACATCATCATGGCCAAACCACACAAGAAAGTCTACTCATAGAAGATTACAGACATACATTTGTCCTTGGATCTGATAAAAATATGCATCAGCTCTTTTTAAAACTGGGTGTCCATCTACAAGTTTGAGATAGAACTATCACTGCAAGCAAGCCTCTGTGACACTCATACCACGCTTGGAGTGAGGACATTTAACTTCACGTCCTCCTTCTGTTCCATTTGTGGAGGAGGGATCATACACCAGTCTGTCTATGCTGGCAACTAGACCTGGTGTTTTCTTGGATATATATGTACCCACTTCAGTCACTGTAAGCTTGGTATTGCCTGCTAAATGATGAAGAGCAACATAGCAGTCCACATCATCCGTTTCATGTTGTATCCCATAGTCGAGCGATGGAACATCTTCTTTTTTTTTCTTTTATGTACATTATATCTTTCAGAAAAAGGTCTGGCTCTTTCCTTCTAATAATAGCTTTCTTAAAGTTGGAAGCAGTTACAACGGTTTCTCATAACTTTTTTCATGCATTGTTCTCATTCTGACCTCTAGTTTCCCTTTCAATTTATTTCATTTCCTCATTAGATGTTTCTTGTCCTTCAACACAACAGTCAATGATTTGCTTAAAATTTCATGCTTTGCTATTAATGTTATAGACATCATTGAATGGAACATCTCAGTAACAAACTTTAGCATGCTCAAGCTCATTTTCATCAGTTGCATCATTGGGAATGGACTCATGGACTCGCATAAACTCTCAATTTGAATTAAAAAAGAATCTGATGGCTTAATATTGTGAAAGAGAAAAATAGCTGCTGCTTTGTAAAAAGTTAGACAGTTTTTCTCCTATTAATGCCAAAGCTTGAGTGCCTACATCTCTTTCTGCTGGGGCACGTGGGTCATAACTTGTGATCTTGGCACTCGATGTTGTGGCTTTGCCATATCTTATTTTCTGAAATACTATCTTTTTAATTGGACTTGGTTCCACTCTCATATTCCTGGGAACATTCCAGCTGCATAACTTTGATGTACATGATACTGGTTGGTCCTTTTCTCTCAGGCCAGAGCGGTTGAAATCCTCTATGGCAAATATAATTCCTCCAATGTGGTTACATCGGCGCATTCCATTCTCACCTCTCCTAGCAAATATAAAACAGTCCACATTTTAGAATTTTTTAGATGTAATCCTCAATTTCTATACATGATGTACTTCAACATCTAAACTAATATCAGAGAAAATACTTCATTGTTAAAATAGATAAAACGCAAACAATAGGCAGAAATACTTAAAGGCCCATTCCATCTGAGATCCTTTGCAGTCCTTTGTTTTTGTTTTGGAATCGCGCTACTGTTAAATGGCGAACTCTGATAGTCATTCACAACACTATTAAAAAGAAAAACAAAGATTTGGTGAAGAACACAGTAAACAAATTTGCAGCTAAATATTTGAGACTGAAAAATCATAAATCGAGTCTGTGTATTAAACTTGTACAAAGCTTACCTGATCGGTTGAAGGGAATTGTTCGGCTTCAACACTAAATAACATATAAACAGATAACCAATACTGGCCAAAACTGATTTACTTTACGCATTTTAACTAAAGAATAATGACTTGTACAAACGAGATCGCTTACATACATATCTCAGGATCTCAAGTAAAAATCAGTCAAATAACTATTCCCACCTCGAAAAAATCTCCCCGGAGTCTCTAGTTCAATCGTAGGAACAATGCAATAACATTTCTGCAAAAGCACTGCCCGTAGTGTAACCGAAACCCATGGTTATTTTCCTTGCCCTCCATAAATCATACACAGACTCTCGAAGTCGAATAACCTTTGCCGAGCTGGGCAGACTCGGCCCTCCTCCAGACCGCTTTTTCGGCGGCATCAACTCTTCAAATGACGTTTTTCACCGTCATACATGTAAGAATGAAAAACTATTTACTGATATGGATACTACGATAGTTTGTTGTTCGCTCCTGATTCAAGATGGAACTTTGAAAGCCCTAATTAGTAAGATAGAAGAAGATATCAAAGTGATTCCGCAACTACGAGAAAAATAGTGTATTTTTCATATATGAAAAATGATCCGGGCGCGCAAGGCATCTTGTTTGGGAATGGGCCTTTAAGTTCTGAAAAGAGATAATTATTCTTTGGGTTAAGCCAAACTTGCACCATTCAAAGGCAAGAAAAGCTAATAAGACTATTATAATTTTGGAAAGAGAATAGCTCATCCATTATAGACGAGGTATTTGAGGCTCCCAAATGGCAATTTTTATCTTGAAATCATCAAAAAATTCTTACTAGTTGTTACCCCGCATGACACTTTCAAGCTGCCTTTACTATATCGTTGTTCGTTCGATTAAAAACAAAAACAGAATTGTATTTCTCGGATTTCATAAAATGCTTTCACAAATACATGGCTGTCTTTTTGGAAAAGATGAAGATCCTTGATGTGGCCTTCTTTGAAAGAGTTGAAGGCTTTCAACTTTTTGTATCGAGCGCTTGCTGACACATCGAGGTTGCTGTATTTCAATGTCTTCTTCGCAAGATAATCATAGAGTTGGACAGACGTAAACGCGGGTAGTTCTTTCAGGTCTTAGCTCCACACGCAATTATTAACTTCTCTAATGATTACTTCATAGGTAACATCAGCTGTACTGGATGTAGAAGGCACGGAAAAGTTGTTTGAATCAATCAAAGGACCGCCTTTCGATCGTTCGACTAGAACGAAGCAACGCAGGACAAGATCTTTTTTTCCGCTTGTTGGCTCGCCAAAATTCCTCAAGATCGCCGTCAGCTCTTCTAATTTGAGTTTTCTTAAGTCGTTTGTAGATTTAAAATGATTTAGATTGCTAAAATTATCACTTGAAGTCATGTGTGAAGTTGCAAACAACAGTTTGCATGGAAAACTACGCGAAGCACGCTGTGTTAGCGTCAATCTGACGACTCGGCCAGCCGTGAGGGAGACTGTGACCGAATTATGGCGGGAATAGTATCCTAAAGAGACACTCGTCGCTGGCTATTCGCTGAGGGGATAATATATAGCCAGTGTGGGCGATTCTCTCATATGCTAGGCGGAGAAAACATTACAATTATATGGAGTGAAAGGATGATGTGTTTCCCCATAATTTTCAATGAAATAAGGTATTTAACATTTTCAGAGTATGCGTGAGGGCGAAAATTGTAATACCCTGAACGACTTTAAATTAAGTATACTTGGAAACATTTGGAGGCTAACCTTTCAGTTCTAAGATCCAAAGAGTCCTTCAGATCCAGAACTGTTTGTGACGAGCAGAGTAAAATTAATGAGATCTGAAATACCTGAATTGAAACCGTTTGAAGGTCACCGCTAGGCTTAGATAAATTTTAACGGCATAATTTTGGGAATAATGATCAACATACTTCTGGCATGAATACTAACATTCTTGAGCGTAAATGTTTCAAATGCGTTTCTATTACTTTGAAAAAGACGTTTTTGGGGTTCTTCTCAGCATATACGTTTGAAACGGCATTTCTCAGTACCACTCTTCTCACACTTTTTAGACTAGGTTACCTTATTAAAAGCTTGGCTACTGCTTCACTTACTCAGTAAGACACAAATACGTGTAGCCTAAGAATTAGGTCCAATAAGGTGATCATTTTTTGTGCGAAGTTGCAGTAAGCCGCTTTGAACACCCTGTTATTATTACCTGTTGGTGGCTTTAGGCATAATGCTACATTTTGAGAGGTCACGTTAAGAAGTATACAATGCTCAAAGTTTCGAATATGATGTATCTGGCCGCAATCACTGACTAGCTGCCTATTTATGGTTGACGTTGAAATCGTTCTTCTTTGAAAGGTTTAGTTTTCTAACGTTTGACCGCTTACGTAAACACCATTTCGACTCTCTAGTGCGGGATTGCTAATTATGCCCTCGTGAACGGCTGTGACTTTAATTCCTGTGGAACGAATCGTATTTCCAAGTTACTTTGGAGGCTCTTTTATTACTATTTCATGCTAAACATTGCTGTATTTTCTTTACTGGCTATCATTGGGCAGTATGCCCATTGTCAAAACGTACCATTTTTGAGCGCAATTTCGAATAAACGTAGTCAAACTGAAATGGGAAAAGGTTCCCTTTGGCCAATTTTCAAAATTAAGACAGATTCTGCTAGAGTAAAGATTTATCAGTCTGTCATTTGCTGTGGGTTGATTTTTGGAGGATAGTAAGGTTTTTCAGAAAATCGCTCACGAAAATGACTTTCATACTAAAAATTCCCGAATTTAGTACATTTTCAAGAGCAAAATGACAATACTTCTACTTCAAAGAAATCGTTCATTTTAGGTGTAAATTGTAGATACATCTGTAATCTCAAGAAAGCCGTGCGCTGATCGAGAAGCAAGCAATTCTAAGACTTACAAGAATGAGTTTTACGAACTCTTGTGGGCTGATTATGACCCATTCTTTTCTAGTTTAGGACTCTTCACGTTCAAATTTGCCGCTTTATCGTTATTGAATAATTATTGACGTCCACGCATTCTGTCCGATGATATCCTTTGCATAAAAATTACGAACATCTAAGAGCGAATGTTTGAATTGACCGAGTGAAAATCGAAAAATGTGGCAGATGATCGGAAAATTGAAAACCTTCATATTTTGCCCAGAGATGCCATATAGTGAAATTAGAAGCGTGGTAAGGTTTTTTATCCCAGGCTTGCTTCTTTATCCTAGAAAATCCACGAAAACTGAAACGAGTGTCGGTAGCCGTAGAATGGCGGAAATCAGTGCCCCGAGTAGAGGCAAATGAACTTTGCTCATAAAAAGCGCAAAAGAAACCAAGCTCGTATCAATTTGACAAATTTGTATAGGAGGGATTGAGGTATGACTTAGGCGTAGAACGGGACCGTTTCATTTAATTTTGACATCACGGAACGCTTTCAAAAATCACCCATATTTCAAAATCCAAATATCGCATTTTGTAGCACATTTTCAATTATCATTTTCACCATGCGGCATAACTCGGAATCTATTCAAATTAGCTAATGATAAGTGGGAATAGTGTTGTTCTCGAGGATATAAAAACTAATTTGGAGCTTTTCATTTCCGCACAGAAAAACCAGGCTGAACTTTGTGAAAATCGCAACATCGTCATTTAAGTCACGACATAATCCGATTAGGCATCCCGTGGTTAAATCCGGAATTCCGAGCACATTTTAGAAGTTAGCACCGTGGTTGATCAGGAAATCAATACAGTAAGGTAGCCTTGCATAGCTAACCACGGCAGGTTGGTTTTTATCTCTGCTTTCGTTTCAAATTCTCATCCATTTCCCATGGCGGAATTGTTTACAACAACACATTCCTTAAGCTAACGGAGAGCGTCTGTTTTTCTTTGCGTATTCGAACACCTATAAGTCCTAAGAAAGTTCTGGGGTAAACTTGAGCTTTATTTTGGACTTGAAAGAGGACAATTCAATCATTTATCACGGCAGGTCAAATGTTCTTTGCCGAGGACGTTGAAAACGGGAAGCAATCTGATACTTCTATAAATTCAACATAATCAAACGTTTGTCACGCAAGGTCGAGATATTTACAATCACAAAGACACATTGGATTGTTCCGTTATTGCAGTTTTTTGAGCCACGAGAATAACACTTTTAAAAACTTGTTTATTAGATAAATATTGAATATGTTACCTTAGAAGAGTGTTTCACTGAAAAGTAGAGATACAGCTGTAGGAGGACTCGACCCCCCCCCCCCTCCCCCATATGTTAACTATTTTTAGCGGATAAATCATTAGACGCAGTCGTGAGTGAAAGAAAACACTGTAACACGATTTTTCGCGGTGGTTATTATCAAACAAATGACATCGTTAGATGGAGGGATACTGAAAGTATTATGCTAGAAGATAAAAAAATATGCATAGATCAATTCAAAGCTTCGAAATCGCCTCCCTGCAGGAATTGTAACTTTTGGCAGGACAGTTTTGAGGTAAATCCGAGCATTCTGATTAGTTCTTACTTGGTCTGGATTCTGCCATACAGACCATTTCCACGAAAGCGGTCATAAGCCGTTCATTTTTGTTCGCGAAAGCCGAGAAATTAAAATTAAAGAGGCTTTCCCGAACTCCATGATAAATACTAAGTAACATCGCTTGCTTAAGCTGTATTGAGAAATATTGGCCCTCGGTATTTTTGTGCGGATCTCGCTGTGCTCGCTTTATACGACCACGATTTTCGGCCAATAATCGTCAGTACGGCCCTCGCACTTGGTTAGTAAGAAGTAATTCTTTGCGGCAACTGCTCATTTGTCTTCCTTTCCACAGCCTCTGTAATTAAGAAGGCTGACACATCAAGTCTCTGTAAGCAAACCACAGATTTAAAGAATATCCGGAACAACTTGCCGAGCCATTTTGGCAGTTTGACTAGACCGATGCTTTGCAGCATTTTGGAAATCTTCCTCGAAATGATAATTTTTAACAATGAAAAGTTGAAAAATGGGTTAGCTAGAAAATTGTTCTCAAAAATGCCTTCCTAATTCTGCGACTAGGCCTGCGCGTTTTTCCTCAGTTTAGCATGGCTGGATAACTCTCCTAGAATGCGTGTCATCTTTGTGAACCTCTCCTTCATCCAACGCCTTAAAAAAACAGAGATTCTCAGAACTGGTATTTGTTCTGATTGCTGTAAAGTGTGTTCACAATTGGCGCTCGATCTGAAATTAAATCTATTTCGGCCTTATCATCGGTATTGCCGACAGTCTTTAGGTGTTCAGAAATGACTTTACGGCACGACATTAGCTGAAATATAAAAGGTAATCAAAAGAATTACCTTTTCTCGACTTGCTTGTTTTAATTTGAGAACAGTTTCCAGCCCAATAAATTTACGTGAGTTTTGTAACTAGAACTCTCAATTTGGGAAGAACGTTCTTAACTCTGTCTTTGTTTGTAGTAGTGATTTCAAGTGGCACAATGTTTATCATACACTTATCCTCAGGTCTAGTTCACCCTATCTATTTCCTTCTGTTTCCAGCTCCATACTTGATATTATTCTCCTATTTCAATCATTTTGTTCTTTGCCAGTGTTTCGCCTTTACTCTGACTTTGATCCTTTCCCTAATCTTTTTTTCTAGAACTATTTGTTGTTTTGTGCTCTGCTTATTGGCTCTTCTAAGTAATGTCACTATTACATTCAACTCTACATGAGATCCCCGCACCTAGGTTAACAAGTTTCACAGCAATGACTAGCTGATAAGAAAAATGATCGTATAAACAAAATTTTTAGAAAAACCTTCTTCATCGATATTCGTGGCATCAAAATTACAAGATGGAAACAAGATTGAAATAATTTCAGCCTTGCGTGACAAATGCTTGAGTGTGTCACATCTACACACAGATTACTTCCCGTCTTCAACGTCGTCGGAAAAGAACATTTGACTTACCGTTATAAATAATTGAATTGTCCTCTTTCAAGTCCACAATGACACTCAAGTTTACCCCACAACTTTCTTAAGACTTGTAGGTGTTCGAATACGCAAAGAAAAACAGACGCCCTCCGTTAGCTTAAGGAATGTGTTATTGTAAACAATTCTGCCATGGAAAATGGATGAGAATTTGAAACGAAAGCAGAGATAAAAACCAACCTGTCGTGGTTAGCTATGCAGGGCTAGCTTACTGTATTGATTTCCTGATCGACCACGGTGCTAACTTCTAAAATGTGCTCGGAATTCCGGAATTAACCACGGGGTGCCTAATCGGATTATGTCGTGACTAATATGACGATGTTGCGATTTTCACAAAGTTCAGCCTGGTTTTTCTGTGCGGAAATGAAAGGCCCCAACATAATTTTTATATCCTCGAAAACAACACTATTTCCTCTTATCATTAGCTTAATATGAACCGATTCCGAGTTATACCGCATGGTGAAAATAATAATTGAAAATGTGCTACAAAATACGATATTTGGATTTTGAAATATTGGTGATTTTTAAAAGCGTTCTGTGATGTCAAAATTAAATAAAACGGTCCCGTTCTAGACTTAAGTCATACCTCAATCCCTCCTATACAAATTTGTTAAATTTATACGAGCTTGCTTTTTTTTGTGCTTTTCATGAGCAAAGTTTATTTGCCTCAGTACCCGGGGCAATGATTTCCGCCATTTTACGGCTACCGACGCTCGTTTCAGTTTTCGTGGATTTACTATGATAAATAAGCAAGTCTGGAGAAAAAAACCCTATCAAGTTTCTAAGTTCACTCTAAGGCATCTCTGACTGAAATATGAGGACAGTCATTTTTTAGTCGATGTGCCACCTCATATGCGGTCTTGAAAAAAAGTCGCTCGTAACACATATAGCCTGTTCAGGCCCCGATTGTTCGATAGACGGATAATGCTATACACTGGATAAATCTCCATCCTGTGGATAGCGAAGTACGTTTTGGTAACACTTATTCGCTGGATTAAGATTTATCCGTTGGATAGCGTTATCCGCCCTTTGAACAACCGGAGCCATGGCATGATGTGGTATTTGTGATGATATGAACTAAGTTCCAGGCAAGCAGCTATTTCAAATTGTCTCCATCCTACTGCAGTTTTCTTTTAAGAGTTTGTAAAGCGTTAATTACAGAAATTATCTTGTTTTTGGCTAAGATTTTTCCTAGGAAAACCGAAAGCTGACTTGTCCACATGCTGCGCTAATTTGAGATCTCGGCTGAAAAAAGGGCCGCTCATTGGAATGAGGGCGCTTAATAGAGGTGGGAGGTGGGGCGAGTTCAAAGCTTTATCTTACTGCGCATTTCTAACTTTCTGATGTGATGATTTCTTTTTGACAGGGACTTATCCCATAATCAATTAAGGGACTTACCCCCAGGAGTTTTTCGCACTGTTCGGGGTCTCTTCAACCTGTAAGTACCAACCAACAATCTTTATTGACTACTGTAACATCCACACGAGTGAGTCGAGGGCTCATAACTGTCTCATGCAGAAATCCACCAGCTGGAAATGAAAAATATGCAATCGGTGGAGAAAAGAAATCCACAGTGAGCAGTAAAAGACCATCTCATTCATCATCTATCCTCCCCACCCTCCCTCCCCACTTCTTTTTGCAAAAACCATCATCCGCCAAACGAGGACTAGAGTTTGGCCTCAAAATCAAACTCAACCCTGTATCGGGTGGGGGGAGGGTGGGTGGGTAGGGAAGGAAAACACCAAGCAACCAGGTAAGTTAAAGTGAACCAAGACTTTTTGCCATCTTATCTCAGGATATTAGTGGTTTTTTAGCTCCCAAGAGCAGGTCTTACCAGAGCTCAGTCTCGACATGATAATCTTGTCAAAATTTCTCACTCAAGGTTACGGTTTGTAGGAAATTAACGGTGTGAATAAAAAAAAAAACAGCGCGTGAGAAAATATGGGTCAAGAAACCTAGTGAAATATTTTCACTTCCTCAGCATACAGTTACATTAAGAGTACTGCGGTTTGGTCAATCTTATTTTTAATCTAGTTTTTGTATCAGTTTCCTTCTATGTTGTGGGGAAATTAAATAGGTTTCGGGCGCATTAATCATTACGTGGATCGGTTTAATTCGTCCATTTAACTTGGTCAGAAAAGTTTCTGTTTTACTACATATAATCGTTAATTAATATCATTTAATCTTCCGCGTCAGCTCCATGTGCACTCTACTGTTATGTCTATCGGTTTCTTCCATCCCGATCCGTCCTTGGTCTTTATACTAGAATTATCACACTTCTATGAAAGTTGTCTCACTATTTTATGACTAGAAATGAAATTATTTTAAACCTCTTTCATCATACCAACATTTCCTAGGTTACCTTAGCAAAGCAATATATCTGAGAACTCAATCACTAAGTACAGTACAATGTTGCCTCCAAACGTGCAGCATCATAAGCTCATTTGACCATATCATTCAGATAATCATTGTCAAACTCGCTCCAATCTCTATACTGAGAAAGAGAATCTTTTTTCAATATATTGATTTAATTAATTCACGATCTTTCAACAAGAGGTCTGTCAAAAGGTCTTGTCACATAATTGATTTCTACTAAATTTGCCCATTAGCTGACTTTTGATTTACAAAGTCTTCAAATTTTCACTTTCTAAAAATAACATTTTGTTCCGAACCACATTTTCGACGGTTTCGTGGAGAGGTATAAAACAGGTCACCTCCCATAATGTCGAACTCCGATTTGGCGGACAAAAAAGAGACGTCAAAAGCTTCTCCTTACTTTTTCGTGTCTACCTCAACACCAATCTTTTAAAACTGTTCACCGATTCCATATAAGTCACTTTGGAAAAATTGTGGGAACTGTTGGGAGCCACACACATGTACAAAGTCAAGAGAAGCTCTCTTGATGGGATACATATATCTATAGTTTTGTCGGATTTTGATGAAAATTGGTCAGAACATTCGTCGAAACCTTTTCTTTTGTCCAACTTCAATATAGATTCTCTCGGGAACCAATTGAAATATCGGAAAAGGCTCACATCTTTTTTAGCCTTTCATCAGCTGAGTGCAGGGATACAGTATAATTAGTTTCTTTGGATGTCCGCGGTAGCGCGAAGGCTGGTAATTCAGTTAAACAAAAACCGTCAGTTTTCTCTTTGAAGGCTTGCACGTGCCTACCAAAACAGAACCTATCAAAACTTTTGTTGTTTTCAGAATCTATACGCTATAAGCGCTAGTTTTTCATAGTTTCTTCTGTAGAAGCACACGTGGTACGATTTTTTCAGGCTCTATACGTCATAAGTGCCTGCTTTGCAGTAATATATCCGAAATCGAAGAACAGGCGAAGAAATCTAGCGGATTCTCAGAATTAGTCCGTCTTGACTGTTTCGGTTTTGAAGATTAGTAAAGGCTGAGAAGATTTAAAAAGTAAGAAAGTACAAAGTTTCTTTAATTTCATTTTCCCAAAGAAATGTGTCAATTTATTTGCTTAAGAAATGATATACACTTATAGCTATTCTGGGCGATTCTTTTTCCTGCTAGACGGATGGAATGTTTCCCAAACCAAAGTTCTCAGAAATAAGCCAGTTAACGTTATCTGATTACGCGTTTAGTCGAATATTGTAATACCGAGAATGACTTTTTAAAAAGTGAATATGATGGGAAACATGGAGACTGGCTTTTCAGTCTTTAGATCCAAAGATTCCTCGAGATGCCATCGTGGGATCTCAGACCGTTAGGCAATATACTATTGAAACTTTCCTTAAAAATCTGTCTAGAAAGATGTAAGCCTTAAAAATGGTTCAAGCTCAACATAAAGCTCTGACTCCGGAACTCGTAAATTTTATATACAATAACGGGGAAGACCTCTTAGATTAAATAACTTCAATTGGCCACACGAAAAGGTGCACGACATGGGAAATGTGACCCTCGCTTGTGCCAGAGTTAAATAGAAAGTCTCCTTGATGGGGAGTTAAATTAAAGTCGATCATAAAGTCATTACGGAGAAAAATAACCCAAAAGGCAAAAAAGTTATTTGAGCACATTTAACGGCAAGAGACGGTCAACTTCGATGATATACAGCGTAAGAGTAATTTTCTTCCTATACATCGCTGATATATCTTCCCAAAATATCTCTACAGCAATATGCATGACAAAGAGCGCACATCTGGTTATTAAACAGTAGCTGATTGACATCCTTACCGAAATATGAGTAAGAGTCTCTTGTTTGCTCAAATCAGCAATCCTGCAAAAAGATACTCGCTGATTCTTGAAATTTTTTTTGGAATGACTGTTTCGGTTTTGGAGACTAGCTTAGGGGTAAGTTAATGACAAAAAAAAAATAAATCAGATAGCATGACGTTTCTTTTAGTATCCCAGAGTTACGTGTCGCTTTATTAGTGGAGGGGATGATATACAACCAGTCTGGGTGATTCTCTCATATCCTAGGCGAAGAAAACATTCTAAAGAGCGAAAAGATGGTGTGTGTCCTAACCATTTTTTATGAAATAAGCCATTTCACCTTTTCAGAGTATGAGAGCGGACGAAAAATTGTAATACTGAGAATGACTTCTAATTAGGTATATTTGGAGACTGGCCTTTCATTCTTCAGATTCAAAGAGCCCTGCAAATCCAAAACTCCTTGTGACGAACAGTATTAAAGGGGAGATCTGAAAGACCATAACTGAAATCGTTTGGCGGTCATTACTTAGATAAATATGCTGGCATAATTTTGGGTATAATGCTGTAATCGGAGGAACGAGCATAATTCCGGCATTATAACTGAAGTTCTTAAGCGTAAATGCGTCAAATCATTTACCAACCTCGTTCCCAGGGATTTTCCCCTTTTGAATATCTTTTGGGGCGGGAAAAGGTCTTCCCGCGGAAGGTTTTCCCGCCCTACAAAATATTCAGAAAGGGAAAAGCCCTGGGAACGAGGTTGATCATTTACACAGTACTGTTGAAACTTTTCCTTAAAAATCTTTCTCGAACGATGTCAGCCTTGAAAATGATTCAAGCTCAATATAAAGCTTTTAATTCGGAATTGGAAAATTCTATATACAATAGTGGAAAATGCCGCTTAGCTTAAATGACATCAACTGGCCTAACGAAAAGGTGCACTACATGGGAAATGTGACCATCGCTTTTATCACAATTAAATAAAAAGTCTCCTTGATGGGGAGTCAAATTAAAATTGGTGGTAAAATCATTTCCAAGTTGTAGAAAATAGCCCAAAGAGGCAACAAACTGCATTTGCACAGTTATTAACGGTGAGAGACGATCAACTTAGATGATTTGTAGTTCAACATAAAAGTAATTTTCCTCTGATACACACCTCATTCGCTGATATATCTTCCCAAAATATCTTTACAGCGATATGATATGAGCGTGATTCATGATAGCTTAAGCGAAACATCACTTGAATTCGATAAAGAGCCTGATGACAGTTTCCACGCCTTGTTTGATTTTATTGTTGATATTTGATTGGAAAGAATCCAAACTATTGCTTTTTGGAGTAAATGGAAACTCAAATCGACGACCTTCTTAATTTCATAAGTTACTTTTGTATGATGACGGCAGTCCCATTTGCTAAAGCAGATCCAAAGAGTCCTCGAGATCCAGAGCTGACGAGCAGTAAAAATAGTGAGATCTGAAAGACCTTAATTGAAGCTATTTGACGGTCACTGACAGGCTCAGATAAATTATACCGGCATAATTTTGGGTATAATGCGGTAGGCTGAGGATCGAGCGTGATTACGGCATAATTACTAAAATTCTTGAGCATAAATGCGTCAAAATACTTTGCAAAAATTCAGAGAGGTCTTGAATTATTTGTGAATGTGATACTTCTATCAGAGAATCTTATCTTCACAAGTTGTATGGCGAGTCCCACTTGACTTTCAATTAAAAACATTTTCCGTCAAACCTAATCAACCAATTCCGTTTTAGCGTATTTCCTCGAATAAGCACCCGGGCGCTTCATCAAACTCATCGGCCGAAAAAAGGGGAGCTTTTTGGAATGAGGGTACTTCATAAGAGTGGTAACTTATTAGCAAACTATTAGCCTGTACTGACTCAGGAGTAGTTGAAGCTTAAAAAGTTATAGATAAAGTGGCAATAGAAACAGGTTTTATTTGTATTTAAGAAAGCGAGGAGGAGAGGGGGGATGTGTTACAAACTAGTACTGAACGCTTTCTCAAAAAGGAATTTTGTGAGTTCTTTCTTAGTAGTAGCTAGGCTGCTACAGGATCTGATTGTTAACGGCAACGAGTACCATAAGGTAGGAGTAGCATGAGCAAAAGCACGATCCCCAAGTGGAGAGCAGGTGACCTTGGAAAGAACAGAAGAGATTTTGTAGACTAGCGACGAGCATAGTTGGAGGCAGGTTTTAGAGATAACAAATATTAGATTGTTTAACGACTTAAAATCAGAGAAAAGAAAATTTGAATTTGAACTTTGAACGATACAGTAAGCAAGTGTAGGTCTATGAGAGCCGGTGTAATGTATTCAAATTTCAGACGTACATACAGACATACATACATACATACATACATAAACTTTATTTACCTCGAATTTAAGAGTAGCTGTAAGCTAATATCTTCGAGTGATTAAAATGAAGTAAAAGGAATAATCTAAACTAGAATAAATGAGTAATAATACATTAATGATGATAAATACTTACATATTAACATTAAATAAATATTTTTATACTACTAAGACAGACAGACAGACAGACATCTATATTTATACAGGATAGCCCCTTCAGTGTAGTAAACACTGGTATCAACGGGGGTCCTGTTACCCACCCAACCCACCCCAGGGGAGGACATCCATCACACAGTAATCTCGTGCGTGGGAAATTAACGTCTCCTGCCCCTAACCCTGCAGGAGACGGGACCTCCATTTATTCGTCCCTATCCGAGAAGACTAGAATATCTAACCATTTCTTGATGTTAAAGAAAGGAAGCATATTCTTCTCAGTTAATTTTAAGACCCTGAGTGTTGGTCCGGCCGGTATTGAACTCTCGACCTCCCGCACAGCAGTCCGGCGCTCTCCCAATTGAGCTAACCAGGCGGCGGCATAAAGAGGAGCAGTAATAAAAAGGCGGCAGGATGAAGGCCTTATACAGCTTTAATAGAGTATCTGTGGCGATGAGTTTTCGGAATCTTTGCATAACTTTAAATTGAATGTTAATCTTTTTACATATAGTGGATACATGTTTGTCGAAAGAGAGCCTGTTATCAATATTCATACCAAAAATGTCTGGAGAATTTTTAGTTACTAAATTCAGTATAGTTACACAAAGGAGTCATACTGGAGTATTTGGCGCCGAAAGTCTGGAAAATTGGAAGTTCTAAAGGTGTCCGGGAGAGAGTTCCATAAGTTAGCGGCTAAGTAAGAGAAAGATTGAAGGCCATATGTTGTATTTTTAGGTTTTGGAAGGGACAAGATGTAATTACCACGTAAGTTATAGGACGTAGATCTAAACGTAAACATTTCATTTAAATATCCTGGATAGTTAGTAAAAAATAAACTCTTGTACAATATGATTAGAAAATTCTGTAGGCGTCTGACTTGAAGAGATTTTAAGTTGACCTTATTCAGTAACGTATTATACGAGGATTCATAATCTTGTAAAAGAAACCTTAAAATCCGCTTGTTTTAGGCTTCCACTTTACCAGAATTGCGGGCGCCGCAAAAGTGCCATAAAGAGGAGCAGTAATAAAAAGGCGGCAGGATGAAGGCCTTATACAGCTTTAATAGAGTATCTCTGGCGATGAGTTTTCGGAATCTTTGCATAACTTTAAATTGAATGTTAATCTTTTTACATATAGTGGATACATGTTTGTCGAAAGAGAGCCTGTTATCAATATTCATACCAAAAATGTCTGGAGAATTTTTAGTTAGGAAAGAGAAATTGTGATCAGTTTTTCCCATAATAAGCGCTTGGTGTTTAGTTACGTTAACTTTCATAGCGTTATTTTTGTACCATTGACTTGCCTTAGCTACTTCATTACAAGTACATTGACTTGCCTTATACATATAACTGTACACCTGGTGGTCATCAGCATATACATTCAGCTTAGCTTGCGTAACATGATAAAACAGATCGTTAATGAAGACATTAAAGAGCATTGGTCCTTAGACACTTCCCTGAGGAACACCTTGTTGAAGTCCTAAATGTAATAACTTTCCTATGTAATGTAATTAAGTCCTAAATGTATTAACATTTGGTCCTAAATGTAATAAAGTCCTAAATGAAATAGCATTTGGTCCTAAGCTTAATAAGCCTCCAGTGCATTAGTTTAACTGTGCTTGTGCATCCACATTGAGATGTTAAGGTGACAACTGTTGCACCAGAAAATCCTCTGACCAAAATTCATGGCGTATTGTGGGCTCTCTCGCTGATTTTAAGCAGAGTCTTTTTTCTTTGCTTGAGATGTACGCCGAGAAGCATTGGCTACAAACATTCATACGTACTGATGTGCATGCTTTTGGCATCAAATTGACAGATCCTAAAAAAATAGAACGTTGACCAATCCGGCCAACTTAACCGAACAGTGTTGGTGAAAAGATTTTATATTTTCGGCAAGTAATTTTTCACGGAAAAAATGCGTTTTCTTTTTAGTAATAACGGATAACGGAAAATTGTATCTTTGTTTCACGCATCGCGACTGGCATATTATTCACAGTTCACGCCTTAAACATTTTACAATCACGAATAATGGCAATTAAAAACAGGCAATCACGTTTCCCTGAAAACCCCCACATTTACAATTAGACATGGAGACGAGACGGACGAGACGAAATTATTTGTCACGTCTGACCATTTACTAACGTAGATTTACTCAGATTTAAAAGACATGAAAACTGAAGATTCTTAACCTTGGGATCCTAAAGAAATTTATGAGAAGACAAATCCGAGTTTGCGGAAGCAGTTGTAAACGAACGATGTAGTTGATTTAATATTACCATTAGTGCTGTTTACCCTTTCAGACTAGGAAAAATCTAGGACGTGTGAAAGAACTGAAGCGGAAACTGTTTCAAAACAGAATTTACATAAATTTCAACATTGCCTATATTTAGGGATACAACCCGTTAATCGACAGCAGATAAAGGCGTATTCTTTGCATTTTCTTCTCAATACATAAGACACTTAATTTTAATTTCTCGTTAGCGTTTTCTAAAATATACCACAAGCTGAGGTGGACATTATGTTGGAAGAAATCGAAAGTGGTGACGCAGAAATATTGGCAGCTGAAGGCTTTTGAAAAGTCCCGCAGTATATGTACTTTCCTTAGTCCTAAAACTCATTAGTTAAATGCTCTTTAATGGAACCCTTTGCCTGTACTTTAAGTTAGACTTTGAGAGATATTTCTTAGGCTGTTCGAAAAGGTTGAAAAATGTCCTTGTTTTCCGCGATGAGGCATCGTCTTGGTATTTGGTGAAGGTATTTGCTTCCTCTTTTCTGTTGTGACAGTGTTTAAAAAGGGACTAACGAGGGACATCGATCAGAAAGCGACAACATGTAACGATCTATGTTGTTCTGTCAAGAAAGATGCATCTAAATGGTGGTTGGTCTTGTTATATATCTACCTTGAAATTCAAGTTTCTTGGCGGCGCACAATGAGACTGATTGGCGTAATGATTTATACATCGGAAATGCGCCAGTACATCACGGAATTGATCCTGAAACCTGTTCTCAGTGTTAGGAAGGCGACTGAGGTTGCGCTCCGACCGAGTCCTTTTATTGTTTTTGAGAAAGAATAAATGTTGCGTGATGTGCCTTAAGAAGGGAAATTTCCCTTTTGAATTAAGACAATTCATCCTAACGGTACTACACAATTCGCGCCGGATACTCTGAAATTTGACCTTGAGAACAAACAGACAGAAATTCAAAGAAAAAAAATACTTTAAAACCTTTCAATCTTAGCACGGGTTTAAAAATGAGCCGTTTACAAAGCAAATATTTATTTGAAAAGCAAAATCCAAACGTTTTCGACACTGGGTCACCATCGGGGTAAGTAAGCAACGTCCGCTAAATTAATTTTCCTGATGCTATGAACGGACTTTTTCGAGGGTAGGAAAGGTATTCTTCTTCAGATAAAGAGTATCGGTTGAAATTATGTATTCTATTGATTGTGTATGATAATCTCAGCATGAGAAAATTAGCCAAAATTGAAAGAAACGACGGTAAATGACTTCGAAGTAAGCTAGATTTTATCGTTAAAGCAAAAAGACTTCGTTCTAATAAGAATAAAGAATGGCTTTTTTATTTTCAGAATCGAGAAAGAGAGCCAGCTGTGTTTTGTAGCACAATAAACCCGAGAGGGTCGTTTAAACTTTTTCTTTGTTTTAACTGTCTAGCCCTCCTACTGCTTTCTGCGGCTTCGTCGCTGACATTGTCCAAAAGTAACGATCAACCACACAAGCGAGTAAGTCACTGTGCTTTAGAAGCGCAGAGGCGGATTGATAGTTAAGCTTTAACAGTAGGATAAGGTATTTGAATAAGTTTTTTGTTTGAAAAATCTCCAGTTTTCTTTTCCCTTCTTTTAATTTCTTTTCCAGACTTCTATAAATTTTCTTGTGTTTATTTAGTAACAGCGGTTGATTCTTGATGTTTCCGTTAAAAATTTTGCGCGGGGAATTTGTGCGCGGCTGGCCAGATTGATCCACTCGCACTTGCCCAACGTTTGACCGCTGGTTTCAATTGTTGTGCAGTTATGCTGAACAGTCAGAATGCTCGGCACCTACAGCCCCAGCTGCGTCTAATCTTAGTCATCACCAGGCCCCACACTTGCAACTGCAATTACAAAGAAGAAGAATTGCGATGTGATATTCGACATCCCTTCTCGCCCCAAATAAGTCGATGTCTACGTATAAAACAAACTAAACATCTACTAGCTCATCACCATCGTTGGCTATGCCTTTTCGGCTTTATTGTCCCACAGAGAGAAAAGCCATCATCCCCACACTAGATTCTTTCGTCCTTTAAAATTCTTCAACTTCTACTTTGTTCACCTCTGATGATTTTAACATTGGACTTCCTCGTAATATAGTGCCTTATCACCATGGTCTCAGTTCTTTGACATAGATAACCCTTTTGAATGTGCTGGTCAGCAGCTTCTTTTCATTTACACCTGTTAAATGTAAGTCACTGAGTATATAATTTCACATGACCACGAAAATATTCAACAATTTGAAAACAATAACTTTCTGGAGAGCCGGTCAAGATCGGAATTAGGAAACAAAATGTGCATGCTAACAAGGTCTGGCCTAAAAAGTATAGACCAAAAATTCATATCCAAGCCCGCAAATTGTCCGACCAACAAATTTGCAGACTTCCTTGTCCAAATTTTTAATTTGGTTTATGACTTGTACCTCCATCACTGATCACACAAGTATACTGTTATCACATTTTTCCAAAACCTATTGTACTTAAGAGTCTGAGCCAGTGATATATGGAAATACTGGTCAGCGTACTCATTGTTTTGCTAGATGTCATTAGAAGCTGTCAGTAACGGTCTCCAGCCAATGCTACTCGACTTGCGACTAGTAAGTAAAAAGATACTGGTTGATATCAGCGAGCCCGCAATGTGACATGAATACTGGTCAGAGGATTTTTCGATGCAACAGCTGTCCCTTTAACACCTCAATGTGGGATGTCCGCTATAACACCAATGCATTAGCGCAGTCGAACGATTGCATTAGAGGATTATTACATTTAGGACCAAATGTTATTATATCTAGGACTTTATTACATTTAGGACCAAGTGTTATTACATTTAGGACTTTATTACATTTAGGAGAGTTATTACATTTAGGACTTCAACACACCTCGGCCTATGCTCTGCCACCTGGAGTACGTAACTCCAATTCTTACTCTCTGCTTTCTTCTAGTTAGATAATCCTTTAGAAGCGCGCAGCCTTTCTCACCAACACCGTAAGCCTTGAGTTTTGCCAACAATAGGTCGTGCTGTATAAGATCAAACGCTTTAGAAAGATCCATGGACACCATACCAACCAGTTCCCTCCTATCTCGCATGCTCCTCCAATCCTCTGTCAGACGTAACAGGGCTGTCTCACAAGTATAGAACTTTCTATAAGAACTGATGAGATCAGGCAAGATGGCGCGATAAAAGTCTTTCATTTGTACCATCAACAGCCTTTCGCATACATTGTTGAGAACTGTTAGGTCTGTAACGGGCCTATAGTTGGTCCTGTTGAATTCAGCGCCTTCTTTAAACAAGGGTGTTACCTGACCTTTTTTTCCACTCGCTCGCATACACACCGTGGTCAATGGACGAGTTTAAAATGCTTGCAATAGGTTTAGATAATACAGCCGCCGAATCCTTCACAAGCCTAGGTGTCATCATGTCATGGCCACAGGATTTGCGACAATTGAATTCCAATAGCTGGCTTTCGATCTGTATTTGATTGGTGTGCTGGAACTAGAAACTTGCGTTGCTATACACCGATTTCAATAAAATGGCTGCCAGTCGGACAAAGTATGGGGCGACCACGAAAACGAGGCGTTTCAGGATGAAACCATGGCGTTTTCTGTGAAACCATACGAGTGTGATATTCCTGGAGCTCGGTGAGAAGGTCGAAAGCCATCTCTGAGGAAAGTTGATGAGTTAAGATTTTGGCTTTAGTGTCGGGGTGATCGTGCAAAAGGTTTGACAACAAAAGCACAACTAGTGAAACAGTGAGTTAGAGTTTTTGTAGCCCCTATTGTTTGAACTTCGATAGCTTGTAAACAAAGTCTGCTGTTTAGGCCGGTTTTTTCGGTTATTTCTAGTGTGGAAGAGTATATTTCCCAAGGAAAAGATACGAACATCATTGATCCAGACCCAAACCAAATATTCACGAAGAGAAAGCTGACCAAAGTTCGCTAAGTTCATTAAGTTCGGCGTGTTGTTTTAAACGCTTGATTTCTCTTAAGGCATCGTCCTTTTCCTTACACAAAGTTGTTATTTGTCTCTGTTGTTGTTATAAGTCCAGTTTTAATTGATTAATTTCTTCCGTTTAGGATTCTGTTGTCGTAGCACTTTCAAACTCAATAGGGACCTTCAGATCCGACTACGAGTACGAGTACGAGTACGAGTACGATTTTTGCGCGCGGGAGTCCTGGAGCTTAGTTGTCGTAAACATGGTCGTCGCCGTCGTCAGCTCGTAACAAAAATGTTTCAGTAGTTGTTCTGAGTACGGAGTGGCGACATTTTGTCGGTCATGGAAATGTTTAGCAGACAAACCACACAAGATGCTCTGGCATTTATGTTCATGGAGGATATCATCGATGAAGTCGAGTTTTCGTTCCTTTTCGAAACGGTGAACGAGAAAAATCCGTCCTTTACCTACTGGTCATACGATCGCTTTGACTTGACTCGTGTCACATGACTTTGAACTTAAAGTACAGCACAGTTCTTGAAAAGCAATTTCTAACGTGCAAACATAGCAATTTGTTAGTAACTGTTTAATGTAAACTTTGTGCATCTATGAGTCGCTTGAAACTTGTAAAGACAGCTATAGAGACTAACCTTTAAACCCGCCTGAACTCAGTCGTACTCGGGGAACGAGTTTTCTTGAAAATCTCGTAGTTCTTAAAAGGACGGCAGCGAGATTTTGAAGACAGAACGAGTTTGCGTGACATGCTCACGCTATTGCGCATGCGTGCTAGTTGCACTTTGGTAATCTCGTTCTCGTACTCGAAGTCGTAGTCCGATCTGAAGGTCGCTAATTTCCTCAACAGCACTAGCGGAAAGGCTCTTCTCGATAGCGCTATTTGTTGTTTTGAGTCGGTGTCCAGATTTCTTTTCAAACGCTCATTTACTACTGGATCCGTCCTCAGACAAGGAGCTGGTCGCTTTCTTGGTGAGGTACGCGGCCAGCTAAACTTCGTAGGAAAGATTTCATTACGTCTTTTTAAAGACATTTTCCCACCAAAACATTTTTCCATTTCGCACAGTTCGAAATGGAGTGAACATACTTTCGTGTTGTCGTTCAAGTTGAAATTTTTGCCAGGGTCTCTTCTGATCTTGACAAGTCAGACCTTTTTAAGTGACGCTTCTTTTGGGAAGCTAAAGAAAGCAAGTTTTTCTCCATTGGGCCCAGTAGTTCCTTTTTAAGTACAATGAATGAGGAACACAACAGTGTATGTTTGACCGCGAAGTCCTATCTGTAAGGCCCGCCGAGTCCTAAAATACCTCGTTTCAGTGCTTGCCCCATTCTTCGCCTGAGCGGCAGCCATTTTATTGAAATCGGTGTATTACGTTGTAGTATTACTATAATACTTGGATGGTTTACAAAATTCTTACCGTACTCCTCTTCGCTCACCGCCCTCACACTCTCCGTGATCTTGATAAAATGTTGATATAAAAGCTCGGCAATTTCACACTTATCAGTTATGACCTGATTGTTTTCTTCAAGAATAATGTCATCAGCCTGTTTTGTTTGCTATGAAGGAAAGGACGATACGTGTTCCAGAACTCCCTTGGGCTGTCCGGCTCCGTCGATCAGAACACATTACACTGATTGTGCCTGTGTCGTTGCGTGTGATCAGAGAATTTTTTTGTGAACGGCTGTGACCTTTATTTCTGCGGAACGAATCTTTTTGTCATGTTGCTTTGGAGGCACTTCTATTAATATTTCACGCCAAACATTGCTGTATTTTCTTTACTGGCCATAAACTTTGCATACATATGACCAACATTTAACTCATATAACCTGTTCCGGTGTCCATGACATGATGTGGTATTTTTGATGATCTAAACTCTGAGTTCCAGGCAAGCAGGTATTTAAAATGAATTCTGTCCTACCGCAATTTTCTTTTAAGAGTTTGGAAAGCATTCTCTTTGTCATATTTTTTTTATCATATTCACAACATGCATCTCACGCTGTTTGCCGTTTTAAGACACTTTTCCACGCTAAGGAAATTAAAATCAAACATTGGAGCTTGTTTTTACAACGATCAGCCTCAGGTCTTGAATCATCAGTCTCGTCGAAAACTGCAATAATTAATTCCTCGTGCGTTGTTATCAGTGCTATGTGCTATCGACAAGTCAACGTTCCACATTGTTTGAGAGCATTGACTTAGCGTTAATTACAGAAATTACCTTGTTTTTGGCTAAGATTTTTCTCATGAAATGAATTAAAGGCAGTTGGAAATTATAAAAGTTTATTTCTATATCTGACAGTCCATAATGTATTCACGTGTGCCCCATTGTACCTAAAAAAAATAGAAATTTCACATTTTATTTTATTGAACCGATGCAGAGTTAATAATATGGGTGAAAAATCTTGTGAAGTGTGCTCACTTCCTCAACATGCGGTTACCTTGCGAGTCGTGCGGTTTGGTTATTTTAATCTTTTCCAATTTTATTTGCGTATTAGTTGCCTTTTACGTTTTAGGGAATTAAATAGGTCTCGGGCGCATTAATCATCACGTGACTCGGTAATTGTTCTATTTTACTAGGTTGGAAATTTCGACGCAAACTTGGTTTACTAATTTTAAATGATCATTGATATTGATTGATATTATTTCATATTTCGCGGCAGCTTAGAGGGTTGTCCAAAATCACGGATCATAACGATTCGTAAAACTGACATGTCGATTTGTGCGATCCGTGCGGGTTGTGTAATTTATTCACGAGTCGATAAAAAAAACTAAACTAGCATAACTGTTAAAATTTATGAGGTCTGAGCGACTGCGGCCATACTGGGGTCCAACTCGACTAGCTCATCATGGCCATCTCTGGTCATCGCAGTGAAGTAAGCCTCAGAAATTACATCGTCTACCCTTCGAGTGAACAACTAAGAGCTTGCTCTGATATCCTTTCTGATGCGTTAAGTGGAAGGCCACATCAGTCACTGCAGTCGAGTTTTACGGCGCTATCATCCCGAGCAATTTTCATGTTCCTTTGCATCCAGCTATCTTCCATTCATAAAACACACGCCTCGAGCATTTTGTTCCCTATTTTATCACGTGAAGAAACTTGCAAGTTTCTATGTATAAGCTTTAATTCGGCCGGATTTCACTAAGAACAATTCACTGAACACCAAGACTAAAACCTTCAGGCAAGTGTTAAATTTGAACTGCCGCGCTACAAATCTATTTCATTTTTTCTCAAGAAGGGGGAAAAACACTCGACTACGTCTCGTTTTTCTACCAACACTTCTTTCCGTATTGACCGAGGATTCTATGGGTTCTGAAAAGAGCTCCCGATTAACACGCTGCTTTTCTTTAATGTTGTACAGGGCAGAATTTTAAATGTTTGAGATCTTGTTGTTTCCGCTGTTGCAGCAAACGAAGAGTGTTACGATTAACCTCTTGTGATAAACGTTGCCAATGGTTACGTTTCCGAATTCTCTCAATTATAAAGCTTGCGAAGGCCGTATTGAAAGTGCATTTGTGAATGTGATAAACTTAACAATATTACTCCAATTCTAACTCCCTTACGATGCCCGATAAACGAAAAAATCGAAAGAAAGCTCCGCATCTGCAGAAGCTGACGAAAATCACAATCGCGTCTGCCGGACGCCAAAAGTCGCCAATAAGTTGAGCCGAAACTCCGAGCAAGAGAAGACGTTTATTGACCGAAGGCAAGAGACATACATAAAAAGAACGAGCGGGAAAAAAAAGAGCCGCGTTAAATATATGCGCCAACCGTGTGACAACGAAGTGAACTAACCAACAGCGTGCCTACGAAGCAGAACAATGAAGCAGGCTAAACGACAGCGTGCACAATGTGTCACGTCATCCAAGTTAATGGCGAGAACTAAACAACAATGCGAAATATGGCGGGAGACATACTCGAGTGTTGTCCAAGAACTTCTTAAAGCTCGGGTATGCATCATGAAGTCGTTCATGGAATCCGTATAAAATAAAATATCTGTATCATGTAATATCTGTATGAAATAAAAGTGCAGATTAAAGTGATCCAAGTATAGCTTTGTAGTTGAAGTAACATGCATTGTGCATGCAGTATGTTGTTTTGCTGTGGTTATCTGATAGAAGTAACTTCATGTAATCTTGAGAGACTGTTCAGTAAGCTGTATTCTTCATCGCAGGAGAACTGTAAGACAGTGCTGCTGTAATGTACACATGTCCTCTCTAAGTGATGCCTCTGAACGAAGTCTATTTGAAGAGAAGGGGAAAAAAGGAACATGAATTTTGAAATTGTAACAGTACTACAATGATAGTCCTATGAAAAACAGGTCTATTAAATGGATTTAGTAAAATAATTCGTAACAACTGGTGATACTGGATGTTGACTCACATTTCACAAGCCACTTCTTGACTAGCTATCAAATCAAAGACAGTTTGTTTACTTTATTATTATGAAAATTATTGTTCTAATTATTATTGCTATTAGTACTATTACTGCTGATTTCTAATTAAATGAAAGCAATCTTGTCATTTGTGTGGTCTGTTTCAAATATGAATCTATACATGTATGTTAATTGGCTAATTTTCATTTGACAAAAATGTACAGCCTTGCCTTGTGACCAAGACTCTGGCTGACTGAGTTTATTAGCATTCTTTGAATCACTACGGGGTATCAATTTCTTTTTTTTTGTCTTTAAATCTGTCTGAATTTTCCATAAAAAAATAATCAGTTAATAGCACTAAGAAATGAGATCCATATTGCGTTATGATCTGTGAAGTCTCTAAAACACCTGCTTGTATAAGTTAAGTGAGATGTTTGTAAATAATTATATGATCAATTAATTTTCTATTGTAAGTTGTGTATGTTGATATCAACTGTTTCTAACATTTATCTCTAAATAGTAAATTCCACAAAGGTAGCTAATGTCTGCCTCAATAAGGCAATTTACATTTAAGTCTCCAATAATAATGTTGTTCTCTGTCAAAATGGTATTAACACTTCTGAGACTGCCTGACAAAGTTGTCCTCTGGGAATTTTTGGAGAGCAATAAATACCCAAGACTGTACAGTTCTCACAAATTTTGACTTCAATCCCAGTTATTTCAATACCATGTACATTGTGACAGTAGGGATATCCAGGGCAATATGGGATTTTGCTAAACACAGCTGTACCACCAAATTAGGTCTTGATCCAAGACTACAGACTGTATGTATGTGGACTGTCATTTTTAAAGAGATGTTATTTAACCAACTATGTTATATTTGTCACAAGAATCTTGGGAACTAAATCTTGTATCTGCAAAAAAAAATGATATTAGAACTTGAATAGTTTAAGTCTTTGCATATGCCTTGTGTCTACGCAGTGATCTTGCATTCAGGTAACAGATTTTTAGAATTGAACTAGATATGCCATTAAGTGGTGATATACAAAGTTTAAGTTTAGCAGTTGTTCTTAATCACTCCATTTCTTTCTCAACAGTGGCATGAATAACAATTTTGTCTTTACAGAGATCAGTTTTTTATAAGCCTTCAAAGGTGGAATGGTTCTTTTAGTACTTAAGTTGACAACAACTTTAGTTTCAGTATCCCCCTCAGTGATCTATGAACTGTTTTTGCTGCGGCATAATGGAAACTGTTTTCTGACAACTTGAGTTGCTTTGTTTTTACCAACAAAAAATTGTATGGTAACTGGTTATACTGGGGTCCATGCCCTATGGTCAATTCCTTGGGTATAGAGATGTCTGTTCTCATGTCTAGTTTTTTTACCAAAATCTGAGTGATCAAACTGTACCCAAACTATGCCTGAGTGTTTGCTTTGCTGATTTAGTTGCACAAATTTGATGATATTCCCAGCACCATGAATTTGTTATGCCATCTTCAGTTCACATATTCATTACATGCTGAATTCACCTTCAGCATTTAGGTAGAGGTTCAATACCAACTCCTCAGTTTTTCTTGGGAAATTAATTTTGTCTTAATATTTTTCTTCAAACCTCAGAAGAGTTAGCTCCAATAACACTGTCTAGTTCTGTGATTCTGTATTTGTTTCCTATAGCTACATTATGTACTTCATCATTAAATTAATCTACCCTAGTTTGCATTAATTTTTGTTTATATAGGTGGGTGCATCAAATGGGTTGTTTGTGTCTTCTCACACAACTCTTCCCTTCAATTTTACGTCACTTGCTGTGTGTTTATCTTCACATATTTAACCAATTAAGTAGTTCTGCAAACAACTTGCTATCTCTTTGCCACATGATCTCAGTGAGCTCAAACACTGAAAAGTGCTATTGCCAGAGAATTGGATCAAGAACTGTGTAAACTGAATTTTGGAGGTGTTTAAATATGTAGTCATCCATTACTGGTTCTAACTGGAACAAATCACCAATATAATGGTGATAAAAGAAACACCACCAAAATCATCTTTGCAACCCTTACTATCTTTAAGCCTATTGTTCAGCTGTATGGCAAACACATTCAAATTTCATCCAAGAATATCAATTTGATGCCTCCAAAGTGAGTTGTCAATTGAGGTGTCTTGTCAATTTAAGTCAAGATATATTGTTTGTAATTTTTCAATGACTGATAGGCAGGAATAGCAAATGCACTGTGAATAGTTTTACCTTTAATGTTGTAAGCAGCTTTCCCAGTTGAACCTAATAGTAAGACCTTAATTTGATGAAAATCACTGCCAGCTCTTGTGTTAAAATACTTAAGGGCTGCCTGATCCAAGGCTTTTAGAAGATGTGATTTGCCCACACCAGCTCCACTACTCAGAAAGCAATAAAAAGGAGTTTCTGTGCTTTCACTCTGGTGCAAAATGTGATAAAAACAATTATTTTTTCTTTTTATTTAAAATCGAAACCATTCCACGATAACCATCATCTGGTAATTTACTGATTAATATAGGTGGCTCATTGTGGCGTGATGTGGAAGGAATTTTGAAATCATCTGAAAGGTCAAAGTTCATTGAAATCAGGATGTAAATCTTCATTACCAAGAGCTTCCTTCATCTTGCAGTTCAACATTTTGCGCATTTGGTGTTACTAAGTCCTATTGGGAATCACTAACTTCTGTGTCATGTAAATGCTGTTCAATGTCATTCATATCTTCACTGCAGACAGCATACTGATGCATTTGTTTGTCTACTTTTTCTTTCAAAAGAAGGAAATGCTCCTGATATGAAGAGCTTAGCTGCCTATTAAATCAGCTTTTTCATTTTGCTAACAAGTAAAAAGCATAATAAGTTCAGGGAAATGTTCTTTAGAGTAAGAATTCACATTGTACCAAACACTTCTAATTATTCTAGGCTTTATATGCTGCTTTGGTTTTACAATTTTTGCATTGTGCTTGCCTAAAGTCTGAAGTTAAAATCAGCGAATTCATCATCATCATCATCATCTTTCCCTGTTTCAAGTAGGAGGTTATCTGTGTTCAAACTTTTAGATTTTTTCCCAAATGAGTTTTTGGGGTGAATTATACAATGCAGCCCGATCAGCCAGTAACATTCTCCATGCTTGTTGGTCTTTCTATGTACCTCTTAATAAGACCAGTAGAGTGAATGTCTTCAGAGTCATCCTCCACTTCTTCTATTTCATTCATTGGTTTCAAAAGCTGAGCTTTCTCTTCAGGGGGTGAAGTGGTGATAAAAATCACCTCTCTAGAGCTTTTCCTTGTTGGTAGCTGATGAACTATATGTAAACTGCCTCTTGAGCACTGATCTCCCCACTATTTAAAAATTTATTCTCAATATCTCTCTCTAATTATGCTGTAATTTCCTCTCTTTGCCCCCTCACATGCTTGTTGTAAAAAGTTGACTCATTCCCTTTTGGGCTTTTGAAATGTATGATACATTTATTATGTACATTGCACAAGCATAAACATCCAAAACAAACCATAATTATATCCATATTTGCTCTCCATGCACTTAGACAGACACTGTTGTAGGTGTTCATTAGGATTTCTTTTCAGAAATATGGTGGGAGAATTTAGGTTAGATCAAATAGCAAGATAATAGTAGTTTTGTTCAGGGATGTCCAGATTAATTAGCATTTGTTCAAAAGTGATGTTATCCACCTCTTTCATATCATTCTAATGCTTACTGATATGTTTGCAATTTTCTTTATGTTTTCTAATATGTCACTTTCAGAAACATCACTGCCAATAGAATGTAAAATGCTGGTGCATTTCATTGGAGGCTGTGAATAATTAAATCTGCATTCCATCTTTGATTTTTACGCGAGTTGGAGAGTGCTTATGAATCGGTTTGTTGACAAGCAGTCCCAGTTCTGGATCATTAACTGATTTTTCACAAGTGATTATTTGATCAATAATACACTAGTGCATCTTCAAGTCAAATTAGTATACAAATATGTGGTGAACCTCTCTGCTGGTATTCAAATCTGAAACAAGCCTGACATTTTTCCTAAGGGTCAGCAGCATTGCTCATTAGAAAGCACCTTAAAAACTGATTGAATCGGTAACTAAAATGTTGTGCACATGTCACCCGGTCACTCTGAATCAACCTTGACTTTTCCTCCCAGTTTAAATTACCCTTACCAAACCAGGTGATATGGGCCATATATGGTCCAAGTATGGAAATGGTATGACATAAACTATGGCCCATATATGGGTACTATATGGCTTTAGTATGGGCTATTGCTGCCATATCAAAACCATACATGCTACCGTCTTCATTCAGTTTTGATTCTTTTGTCTTTAACTATGGTATTGCTACGTATTTGGCACAGCTCCATAGATTTCCCACAGTGTCTGGTATGGGAATGATATGGATCAGCTCCATACCAATACCATGTGATCCCTGACCCTTCTGTATGGGAATGCTACGTATTTGGCACAGTTCCATATAATTCCCATATCATCCCCACATACTAGCATCTGATATAGGAATGTTACACGTTTTGTTAAGTCCCATACAATTCCCATATCAGTTGTTGTCCTGGAGCATCTGATATGGAAATGCTATAAAATTCTGGAAGTTCCATACAATTCCCATATCATCTGGTAATTATCAAGTTCACTTCTGATTACAGTCCCATAGCAATACCATATGATCAATGCATCTCCCCACAAACTATGGTAATTCTATGGCACAGATTTTGCCTTATGACATACCCAGTGGTGCCCGAATGCTTATGGAATGGGGTTAAGAAAATTAATGCTCAGTCCTGAGGTCAATATGTACCAGTAGTCAATTTCATTGGTCAAAAGGGCAGAAGATCTTGAGAGAGGCTACCTCCTGTTTCTGTGTTTGAGGTTTTCTTCAAACCAGAGGTTAGACTCACTAATACCTCTAACTATTTTCAAAAGAAACTAATTGTGGTTACCTTGACCTCCAACTATTCTTAAAGTGTTTGAGATATCATAAGCCTTCAAAACATGGAAACAGGAACCACAGTTTTGCATTCTTTGTGTATATTTTAATACAAATAGACTATAAAAAAATATACTTAATGTACTCTCCACATGAATTCTCTATCCTGT
>NC_142519.1:41959112-41966612 GCF_964205215.1 Stylophora pistillata
TCTTCACCCAATCTTCCCATACCATTCCCAGATATGGGTCATATATGGCCCATGTTTTGCCATATCACTCCCATACTTTTTCTTTGGTAAGGGTATCTAATTCATGAATCTGAATAATCTTTAACATTAGCAAACTTTCCAAGTATTTTAACGAGATGTACCCATTGTGTTTCAGCTGATAAAAAACTACAAAAGAAGTTTCTGGACCAAATAGTGAGATTTAAAATGGTTCAAAACGAAGGAATCTCAAAGCTGACAATTATACGTAGCAGTGTTGAAACTGCCTTAATTAGTGCCCTTTTCGCATTAATTAACAAAAATTAGACAAACAAGTACCTTAATTATGTGGCGCTTCTTTGCGCTCATCATTGCATGAAACACCGACAGGAGGGTTTTGGACGTTTTCAGAGGATCGCTCAGTTCGTTCCGCCATACTGAACACATGAAATAAAGCCTTCCAAGGGAACTTTACGCTCTTATTGGAACTCAGAGCGAGGTTTAAAAATAGCTAGGCCGAGATTCCCAGTGAGGAGAAATGCACGTGCCCATTCGCAACTATTATTTTGTAAATTGAGTAGATTTTAGGCCGTGTCTGATTGGAATTGTAATTAATGGGGCTTTCGTTGGAAAGCCCGAGTCTTAAATTGCAAGCTGTTGTTAAGCGCCAAAAGGGGGGTCATGGTCCCAGGCGTTCCTTGCTTAAACTGCGGAAACTGGGGATGAGAGTGTGACAACTTTAGGTACGTTGTCACGAACTCGCTCTTTGTAATTAACATAATTTACAGAATGCTGTGTTTGGTGTAGACCATGTGGCGAAGATTCCTTTCTTATACGCTCATCTCACATACAAACGCACACGCCGTTTGTGGTGGGCCCACGCTAAATGATGTCGGGCGTTTTCGGAATGGTCCGGTCCACGAATTCTATAGCTCGAAAGCTAGCCAAATGTGCAAAGTTCATACTACTTCTTGCGAGATAACAAATGAGCCATATGTGAGTTCAAATTACGAAAACTCTGGCAAAACTGGAACGGCCGATGTAACAACAAACTATGATGCGGAGACGAACACCTCACTTGCTTATAAAGTTAGAATGTTCGCGAACACATTTTCGAAGGTGGCGCCAATAACAGCGAATTGGATTAGGATACTGACAGAAGCAACTTGAATAGTAAGGTTAACTATTTAAGCTTAGCTCTTCCGTTAAAAATCCTGTGTCTGTTATTGGTTTTTATTGGGTTCAATACTTGTAAAGTACGATTTGGTCTTTCGTACATAACCAATATTACTATTATACAAGCGATATATCGTGAACGTTGATTTGCTCTTCCCATGGAGTTGTAAGTACTGTACAAATCACTCCCTTTTTAGTTTTCGTCAAAATATTAAGAATTCTATGATGGATGGTTATAATAGTGTTAAATAGTTTGTGTAAATATATTTTATTCTTAATAGTTCGTATGAAAGTAATACTCTTTTACCTAATTTATCATAACTGTATTCGCTTTGTTTGAATTTTTTGTTCTGGGACGCCCACCCAATTAGTTCTTAGAACTATTAATTTGGGTGCCCCAAACTCCACACAACTAACATATGGTTTTAGATATTCTTTTCTTCCTCTCCTTCTTCAATTGTTAGATATCCTTAGTGACAATGAATTGTAAATTATTTTAATTTTTTTCTGTGTTCTCTTATTGTATTGTATTCCTTATATTGATATTTGTAACACTTCTGTAATAGTTATAATCTTCTCTAGTACACTGTGTTCGTGTGAGTTTAAATAAAGTGATTGTTTGAATTGATTGATTCAAACCCTAAACTCTCTAGTTTCTTTTCCATATCAAGCATGGCAGATTTCAAAAGACATCCAACAAAGATTACTTAGACAGGAGAACACTGTCAAAAATCCTTCCACTACGAACTTTATTACGCACTAAAACACGCGTAAGTAAAAAAGCAGAATGTGAGAAAGTGTTAAAGGGAGATAACACACTCGTTAACAGGCGAACATTTCTGTCCACAAGATACAAATAATTATAAAAAATTAAGTAACTAACAAATATCGCTCACTTTTTGAACCCTTGACATTTTACCCTTGAGGCTCGACAAAAACCTAAAATCAGTTTCTTTGGAGACCGAAACCTTGATATCTGTTTTTACGCGAGTTAACTTTACTTAAACGAATTAAAAGAGTATCTAGTTCTGTCATATTTTGATGAAACTTTGCCAGAATATTCGTCGAAACATTTTTTGTCCAACTTTGATAAAGATTCCCTCGGGAACCTAGAGAAATATCGAAAAAGCCTCGCATCCTTTTTTTAGCCTTTTATTCGCTGAGTGATACAGTCCGGTTTGTTTGAGTGTCCGCGGTAACCCGAAGGCTGGTAATTGAGTTCAACAGATACCCTCAGTTTTGTCTTTAAAGGCCTGCACGCGCCTACCAAAAGAAAACCTATCAAAACTTTAGTTATTTTCAGAATCTATGCGCTATAAGCGCTAGCTTTACAGTGGTATATAGTTTGTCATGGTTTGTTCTATAGAAACACGCACGGAACGATTTTTCCGGGGGGCACCCTTCAGTAACCCTAAATTAGCAATCTGGCGAAAACATCTCGCTGATTCTCAGAAATAGTCCGTCTTGACTGTTTCAGTTTTGAAGAATAGTAAAGGCTGAAAAAATCTAAAAAGTCAAAGAGTATAGGGTTTCTTTAATTTTGACCGCTGATGTAAACTTTATTACGACTTCTTACAACCTGCGTGGGTTTTTACATTAGTAAACCGATAGAAAGTGTGGTGTTTTGCAGAATCAGTTGGTTACATTGAGTATATTCATATGATATGGAAAAATAAAGTGACCCTCGTAATAGAAAATGGACACAAATCAATAGAACAATGTGTGAAAAGCTTCAGTTTACCTAATACTCCGTTGTTAAGTCTTACATAATGTTGCTTTATTTTCATTGTTAGCGACGACAATTTTATCGATGGGATTGTAACCATTCTAGCGAAAGTGGCGGCAATAAAATATTTCACGGAGGAGGGAGTGGCTTTTGAAGTGGACTATGATCTCTAATACACTGTCGACCTCAGTAGTTTCTGTAGCTATTTAAAACAGTCGTCGATGATGAATGAAGGGGAGGGGGGGAGGATAATCGAAAACCGGTGGGTTCATATCCTTCATGATGACACAAAAATCATAAAACTCTAAATTTTCACGTTTACCTTTCGATGCACCAATCCAGGAAAATCTTGAATTATCTGTCTATATAATACTTCTACCAAAGAGTTTTATCTTGGCTAGGTGTATGACGAATCCCACTTCTTATCTATCGAAGAAACCTTCCTTCAAACCTTATCGACCAATGTTATTTGTTTCAGTTGAGATAGGAAATTAAAGTTAACTGATATTCGGTAACGCTAAGGCCCATCCTTACCTATGTAACTCGAGGTGAAAATCAAATCAGCGGCTTTTTTAGCCCTCTCCACCCGGTAGGAGTCGTATAAGTTCTAAGCGATATCTAACAGTGCAAATCTAGCTATCTGATAGAACAATTTTTTGTTGACAGGGACTTGTCCAATAATCAGTTAAAGAACCTATCCCTGGGAGTTTTTTGGCGTAATTGGAGGCTCGAAAGACTATAAGTACCAACATATATTTTTAATTACTGCTGTAACATCCACGCGAGTAATGGGAGGGACAGAAACAGTCTCACACAGAATTGCATTCCTTGCAAATGAAAAATTTAGAGTCTGTGGAGAAAAGAATCAATGGCGAGCAATAAAACACTACCGGTCTAATTCTACATAACCGCCCCTATGTCCCCCGGACGGCTCTCACAAATCTATCACCCGCCAAACGAGGACTAGAAGCTGACCTCTGGAAAGAAACTCTACACTATGAACGCTCGCAGTACGAACTCTATGCCATAGCTTGAAGCATGGTCTTTCTGGTTTTTTGAATCCCGACGGTTAAATTTGACTGAAAACAAACGTTTTTATGTGGAGAAGGTTCCCACTTTTAAGGTTTCATCAAGGCGAGAGAAATCGATAATTATCGTATTTCTCGTTTGATTTGTAAAAATCATATCAGAAAAGTGATTTTGACGAAGGTTTGCACTGTCCAGAGCTAAGTTTTATTGAACGTAGAACTGCCGGAAGCGATCACTGACTGTAACCATACAGTGGATCTGACTATCACTAGAAATGATAACCACATCGGCATGTGTCGGCCGCAATCTTGGGATCGTAGTCTAACAAAGAGCGCACAGCACCTACGTCATTACAATTTATAACTTAAGCGAAACATTATTTTAACTCGATAAAGAACCTGATGGAAACACTTGCACTGTGACATGGTGCTTCGACAGCTTTCTTGATTTTATTGACAACATTTAGATTGGGGTGAATCCCAAATAACTGCTGTTTAGAGTAAATGGAAACTCAAGTCGACGACCTTATGAATTTCATAAGTCACTTTACTACACAATGACAGTCCCATTTGTAAAAGCGAAAAAAGTGAACTGATTCAGTTGTATTTGAATAATCTCTAGTTTTTTTTAGTCTCATAAACTCCTTTCTCATTGTGATCGCCATCTTAGTAATAGTTTAGTTCGGGTGCAGTACAAATATAACCTGACAGTGACATTCCGATAACAGTCCGATGTGTAAAAGCGAAAAAAAATAAGTGAACTAATTTAGTTGTACTTGAATAATCTCTAGTTCTTGACCGCTTTCTCAGAAGTACTCGCTCTGTATGAGTATGTTCTTCATAGTCATAATGCTTAAACTACAATAAAACTCGAGGGGTATTCAATGACAAAAAAATGTTTTATGATTTTAAATGGTTTGGCAGAAAGTCGGACGCAAACGGCCGTTGTAGGCTTTAGCTTTTTCAATAGCTAGGTTTTAAAACTCGCGGGCAAAGTGTGATAAAACGAAACAGTAGCACAAACAATAACTGGCGAGGCCTTTGTTTCGTAACTCCGCCCTGACAAGTTAATGAGCTGAAGTAGTATTCCCTGTGGGTGAAAGGGCGCCAGATCTCATCCAATAAAAATCAACCAGTTTATGCTTCGACGCTAAGAGTACAGATCTATAATTTTTCGCTACAAGTTCGGGTGCAGTACGAAGATAACCTGACAGTGACATCCATTGAATTGTTGGACCGGGCTTCAAAGATCAGAGTTTCTCATTTAATTACACTTGTGCAAGTGCTTCTGGCACTTTTAGCGATCGTCACTTATCTAGCAACAAATTTGTATGAAAACGATTTGGGGATATAGAATAGAGAATCCAAACCGCCGGCAACTCAGTCCCAACTAATACGCTGACGCCTGGTTTTAGTTTTAAAAAGTGGCTGATTGACACCCGTTCCTATCGACATATTAGGTGGAGCCTCTTGTTTGCTCAAATCAGCAATCCTTGAAAAAAAACAAATCTTGCTGATTCTTGGAATATTTCCGTCATCGACTGTCTCGGTTTCGGAGACTAGCTAAGGGCTGAGTTAATTTTAAAAATTAGATAGCAAGACGTTTCCTTTAATACCTAGGAGAATGAATGAATAACACCTTTATTTAGAAATAAATAGAAATCCCAACATCAGGGTAGTCCCATCAGAACGTAAAGCTCTGCTATCATTAGGAGCCCTGGTGAATAGGATCCAAAAATAAATATAATAGAATAAAAAATCTATACAATACAATTTTGCAGAAAATTATAATTAACGTGACTATTATAAACAACACATCCATGATAAAAAAAAAGATTTCTTGGCTGTTTCAGTTCTAACGCGAGGCAAATGAAGCAAATTTCCCTGTCTTGTTCTGGTATTATTAAAATTAAAATATTGCTTAAAAAATTGAGGACAATTACCAGATATACATTTATTAACCAGTTTAAAAGTATGTTCGTCTCTTTTCGACTGTAATACAGGCCATTTAAGATCCATTAAAGCTTGACCACTATCCTTAGATTTTAAACAATTTTGGATGCCCTTCCTTAAAAATTATCCAGCAGTCTGGCATTGCTCACTCCACAACAATTCGATACAGTGTCGCCATAGTCAAATATTGGACGAATAAATGATAGATGCAAAGTGTTAGCAGCACGACAAGTTAAATCTCTTCGCAATCGAGATAGCATACTTAGCCTTTTGCCAGCTTTAGATATAATGTGCTGAATGTGGGGAGCCCAAGAGATAATAATAATAATAATAATAATAACTCTATTTCTATAGCGGTATATACAAAAGCTCTATATCGCTTCAGTTTACAATCTAATAAATATTTAAATAACAATCTTACCAAGACAAAATCAATTAAAAGCAAGTCTGAAAAGATAAGTTTTCAATCTAGATTTAAAGACGTCAACTAATCGACTTAGTTTAATGTCTAAGGGAAAATCATTCCAGTGCTTTGGGGCAGCGACCGAGAAGGCCCTGTCCCCATAGCTCTTCAGGTGCACATTCGGTACTTCTAATAAATGTTTGCTAGCTGACCTAAGATTTCTTGTAGGGCTATATGGGACTATAAGTTGACTTAGATACAGAGGTGCCAGACCATTGAGAGCTTTAAAAGCTAACAGTAATACTTTAAAGGTAACTCGCTGCTTCACAGGTAACCAGTGTAGCTCCTTAAGGACGGGGCGAATGTGTGCAGTCCTAGGTTGCCCAACTGCTAGGCGTGAGATAGCCTCATCAAATATAATACCAAGATAAGTGAACTTGTTCACCCGTGTTAAACTTTGTCCGTGAAAATTAATAACAAAGTCGTTATGTTTGGACAGCTTAGAATGAGTTCCAAACAGCATGGCTTCAGATTTGGTGGTATTAAGAAATAAGCTATTCACTTGAAGCCATTCACCCAATGTATTTAGGTCTTGATTCAGATTATCTTCGATGACTTTAGAATTAAAACCGGCACAAAACAGAACAGTATTATCAGCGTACATGAGCACATGACAAGACTTAATGCAGAGGGAAAGTCGTTAATATAAATAACAAAGAGTAAGGGGCCCAAAATAGAGCCTTGCGGAACACCAGATGTTATGTGTAGAGGATCAGACAGAACACCACCAACGCCAACAACTTGGGTGCGGTCAGACAGATAGTCCTGAAACCAGTTCAGTTCTTTGCTTTTGATTCCAAAATTGCGCAGTTTCCTCAACAAAATAGAATGATCTATTGTGTCGAATGCCTTACGCAAGTCCACAAAAGCTGCTTCCGTCATGAGACCCAGATCAATATTTCGCCGGATTGTGTCCGCGAAAGACAGAGCTGCAAATGCTGTTGAGTGTTGTTTGCGAAATCCACATGGGAATGGACTGAGTAGATGGTTTTCTTGCAAATAGCTCACTAGTTGAGTATGCACCACTCGTTCAAGTAACTTAGATATTGTAGGTAAGATAGATATGGGGTGATAATTGTTAACATTGTCTTTCTTCCCTTTCTTGAATAATGGAATAACGTAGGCAGCTTTCCAGTCGTCAGGAACTTTGCTCTGAG
>NC_142519.1:41971612-42019112 GCF_964205215.1 Stylophora pistillata
ACTATTGAGTTATGGATGCACGCGGGAGGTTGCTAAGCACGAAAGAAGCGTAAGAGTCGCTCGAGGCGATAGCCTCGAGCGACTCTAGCTTCTTGAGTGCTTAGCAAACCTCCCAAGTGCATCCATAACTCAATAGTGTACGGTGTGGTCTTTACCATTTGTTTTATAACATAACATTGATACATTGTAGCTAAAGAGTTCACTTTTATTTAACAAATCTTACGTGACAAGAAAAAACAAGCGCGCGCGGAAAAATAGTCTTTGCATTTGCTCACGTCAGCAGCGTACACCCATGAGCAAATGGGGGACGCTAAATTGACCAATCAGAGCGCGCGCTTTACTTTGGTTATGTTATAACATTGTTTGCCACATTCGCGCCTTAACGCATAACACCTTACTTAGACAGAATAAACGACCGGGAGGTCAAAAGCTTGTATTAAAAAACATCACAAAATCTCCGTTACGACCTTGAGTACAAAAAAAATATGAAAACAGGATCAATGATGACATATTATGGAGAATTTATGGTCCAATCTGTGCATAAGTTGTTCTATGAGAACAGGCGACGAAAAATAGCACGCTGTCACTTCTTGAGGGAGGGGGGAAAGGGTCTTATTAGAGGGGGGGGTGCCTATTTGTCATTTTGGCCAAGGAGGTGGGCGCTTAATAGGGGAAGGGCGCTTATTCGCGCGAGGTCGCATATTCGAAAAAACACGGAATTCAAATAAACGTATTTAAATTGCGTGAAACAAATAGGTTATATGCACTGTACGACTCGTTGAGTTTACTCACATTCTATAGTACTACTGACAATTTACAGAGGGAGCAGTTTCCCACGCCATGTGCGTTGCTCGTAGATTTTTGTCGTTTTTGGCGAGTTTAGTTGTTATTTCAAGTTTTTAATGAAGGATCTCGAGGCTATCCTATAAGAAGCAGTAACTTCGAATCCTCACCGGATAGGTCCTCGTATGTAAATTGTTGTGGTCGTTATTTACAAGGAATCTGGACGTATACGAGTTGTGCTGTGTTTATTCTCGCCAAGTGAAGCTAGCCCCTACACGGACTGTTGAATTTTTAGTGTTTTCGCGTCGACTCTATCTACCATCTTCTGTAAAAACAAAAAGACGCCCTGTTATCTTGAAATGACTTTCAACGCAGTTTTAGACGCAGTTCTACGCGAGATTTCAAAAAAAAGTGAACCCCCGTCAAGTATTCTTTGTCGTGACCATCATTTTGTTACAGAAAGGGTAGAGGAGTACTCCTGCTAATGGACCGATGTCAAAAGCGTTAGTCAAGCGCGTACGCGATACTCATAGGGTACACGGCAAGAGGGTGCCTTCGAAAATAGGTGATCTCAGTAAAGGCACTCTTGGACAAAAACTATTAGATTCCTTTATTTTTTTCCCTAGCTATCGTTTCTAATCTCACGTTGCGTGTTTTCGGTGTCCCAACATTCAACTGAAATAGAGCTCACGTCGATTTGGGTCGTTATTAAACTGTTTATCTTTTCCGTTCACAAAGTTGCGTTTTCAATGGACATCCAACCAATTCATCAGTACTCTATAAATGTGCGTAAAAAGTTGCAATACATGACAAATTAGACACATCGAATATATGAAATACATATATCTGAACTGCAGTTATGAATCGTATATGTGCACGATCCTCGCAGTAAAGCACTATTTGAGCAATAGTGAAAATCAGACCTGACAAAATTCAGGCCTGTACGGGATTCGAACCACTGACCTCTGCGATAATAGTGCAGCACTCTACCAATTGAACTTGGAGCAACTGGGAGCAAGCCATGCATCAAATTAATTCGACCCAAACCCGTAAGATAATAAATCAGACACAACGAATATATGGAATACATATATCTGAACTGCGTTTATGAAACGTATATGTGCACGATCCTCGCAGTAAAGCACTATTTGCTCAAATATCACCCGGATCATACCAATATGGCGATCGTGAATACATTAGACGATCCGTTAAGAGCCATGGTATTGGACATGCATGGATTAGACTCGTTCAATGATGGCCAGTGTCGTAAATGAACCAGGACGAGTCGCTAGACATGTTACGAGTGTCTCACAATCTCTACAACTTGTGAAAACACATGTGAAATTGATCCTTAATTGTAGTCGGCCCCATGCAATTATCTATACAAATTATAAAGCTGCAGACAACCCACCCGTACATATGCAAAGTACATGTCAATGGTGCATCTATTACATATGAGGAAGATAGCTTTCCTCTGTCTGTATCGTAAACGTGTCCTTACATCTATAGTTTAATCAAGCTTCTATACTATGTTCAGGGCTAAAAGAATCCGCATTGCTAAAGTTGTACCATTCTTGTTCGTACTCGTAATATCGGAATAAAGGTGTTGTTTGAAACTGAAAATAAAAATATGGCAACAGAGATTAGAATTATATAGAAAGATTCACTTCCTGATAAAATATACTCAAAGTAGTTTTGCATTGATGAGAGAGCTATGATTTCTTTCAAGAGAACAAATAAAGTATCTAATTTGCTGTTATTTAACAGCATTACAAGATTCAGCAGGTTAAAGACGGTCATCTGCATAGAAAGTAAAGGCTTCGTCTGAGATTCGTTGCAGATCAAGAGATTGTAAACTGCAATTTTTAATCTCCAAGAGCAGATTTCATCCCAAGGCAATTCACGCACTGCATAAGCAATGTTTTTTTCAAACTTGTTTTGAATCAACTTCAAAGCTTCTTTAGCTGGAAAACATTCGTTCTCTTATGTTTATTTGGGTCTTTTAGTCAAATATCGCTGATTTCTTGTTGTTGGGTTCATCTTGTTTTCTTTTTTTGTAGTGACATGTCCTATAACCAACTGGAACAGCTGCCTCCAAGAGCTTTCTCTGAAAATAATCTTCTCAAAGAACTGTAAGTAGAAGGGTCAATACAGCGATTATTAGGGTAATGTTCATATGCATATGACTCTCCTAAACGAAAAACTGTGTTATGATGTGCGTGAAAAGTATATGGCCATGTCTCAAAAGGAATGGATATCACCAAACTGATGTATATGATTGGCTAAAATCGATATTAACCATAGTCCACAACGACTTTCTAGATCGATATGTTTGTAACATTTAACCTTGTAAAGTGACATATAAAAGACTATGGGAAAAAACAAAAAGAGTTATTTAAGTCCGGAGATTTTAGCCCTAATTTGAAGGGCAGCAAAGTAAGCTCGTTTCAAACTAAAAATCAAGTCAGTGTTTCCCCTAAAACGGGAATATGTCTTCACAGTTAAACAGCTGTAACCAGAAGCAATTTTTGAAGTTAAATGGTGTACATTCAGCGTGGACGTTTTCTGTGATGATCTTTAAAAGATCACAAGGCTCAGACTGACAACTGATAGCTGGTCGATGGAGGCACAAATAGGCACCAAACATTCGTTGTGAGCCGAACAATAATAAAACATCCCATAGAACTTACAATAACAAGATTTCCTGGTTTATTCCGCTTCAATCTAATTCACGAAACACTCACTAAATTCGACGAGAAAACTTCCCCGAAAACTCGCGCTCTCACAGCCTCTTTTCTTCCTTAACTCGACCCGTTCTCCCTTTTTTCAACATGCACGTGCTCACTACCTTATTTGGTAGCGCTGCTCATGGTCTTCTTTGTTTTCTTCCACGTTTTCGTCCGTTTCGACCAAATTTTTCAAAAATTGCTTCTAGTATTCCATTCTTGAAATTGGGAAACTCCACGCTGTCCATATTTTTAACATTTGCAAATGTTTCCACACGAAGAAATGTTTCTTCGACAGATTGCTGAGCATTGCGTGATATGATACGTCATTTTAGGATCTATAGCCTTATTGACGATGGCTCTTGACTAATAAGATCGTGAGAATCTCTACGCTTATTGTAAAAAACTTAATACTGACTTGCCGCTCTAGATTTTTGGGGTCATCTGAGTCACGTACAAGTTGGTTAACGCTAATGTTAGCGTTAGCCCTTGAGAGCACTGTGCACTGCACAGTCTCAGGATTTAGTAATTTTTCCTTTGCTCATCCGGGTTTTACCTCCTACCACCCTCCAGTTATGACGCAAGACAATTTCAGACTCCAGCTGGGTAGAAAGATCTAGAGTCATATTTACTAAAACTGATGAGACGGAAATTTTAGAAAGAAACCTTAAGTCCTCTCTTTCATCTTTTTTGAGAGCTCACCAGAGACACTGGATGATTTTATGGGGCTGATCCTTTCTGAGTAACACAAGCCTTTACATTTTGTCATTTTTGTCATGTCCAAGCTGGTAGATGCTTGTACGGCGTAAGCAAATGCAGTGGGAATCTTTTCCAAATTAATCACCAACACTCAGTAATATGGGGGCCTTTCCTCTGATTCAGCAGTACAATTTATGTAATGCACTTTAGATCAGTTAACTTCACTTAGGCAAATTACGGGCCGAACAAACTATTGTCTTTACTAACCCGAATTGCTGACCTAAAATCTGCCTTTCGAAAACGTGATTCCCCGCCACAATCGAACCTTTCATTGACTGTTTTCATGCATCATATCAATCCGACAAATCATTTTAAAATCAAAGAAGAGGATTAAGATCTAATCTATTTAAGAATCAAATAACTTTTCAACATCCCTTTCAATATTATGTGCAGTTAGGCACAAAAATACCCTTTTAAATGTTGCACCTCTCCTGTTCCCACGGTATTAACGGATATATTCTCATGACCGTGCGCATTTTTTTTTAACCAGAAAATCGCGCAGTAGCTACCTCAATCTCAAGTTCATTGAAACACGATAGTCTCTCTAACAGCGGTGTGGGGCATTTAGGTTCAAAGAATCCACCATTTACGTATATATGCACGATCCTTCGTAGTAAAGCACTATTTGAGCAATAGTGAAAATCAGACCTGAAAAAAATTTCAGGCCTGCACGGGATTCGAACCACTGACCTCTGCGATACTACTGCAGCGCTCTACCAATTGAGCTAACAAGCCAACTGGGAGCAGGCCATCAAATTAATTCGACATAAACCCGTAGATGATAAATCAAACAACAACAAACATATGAAACATATGTATGAACTGCGGTTATGAAACGTAGATATGCACGTAAATAGTGCTTTACTGCGAAGGACCGTGCATATATACGCTTCTTAACTGCAGGTCATACATATGTTTCATATGTTTGTTGTTGTTTGATTTATCATCTACAGGTTTATGTCGAATTAATTTGATGGCCTGCTCCCAGTTGGCTTGTTAGCTCAATTGGTAGAGCGCTGCACTAGTATCGCAGAGGTCAGTGGTTCGAATCCCGTACAGGCCTGAAATTTTTTTCAGGTCTGATTTTCACTATTGCTCAAATAGTGCTTTACTGCGAAGGATTGTGCATATATACGTTTCATAACCGCAGTTCATACATATGTTTCATATGTTTGTTGTTGTTTAATCCACCATTTCTTTAAAACTTTCCTCATGAATGCTTTTTAGGCTAATAGTAATCGAAACCACCTTGGTCTTTCCAAACGCTGCAAAGCAGCTTTTCTTCTGAGCAGCAATCGCTTCAGCGCTCAACGAGGCACATTTTTAACAGCGCCGATGTAATCAAAATGTCACATATTACAAGCTCATATTTTCACCAAGTTTGTTTTGAAGAGTTTTTTTTTCTCCGCATATGTAGATCAATCGTTTATGAGGACAAAGCACATATTTTTTTCTTCATTAACAATTTTTTATTGCGAAAATAAGTTTTCAGTTTGATACCTACTTCTCCACTGCCGCCATAGCAATAAATATACAATATTTTTCCTTTTTAAACCTCCTTCCCTCCCCCCTCCTTCTCCCCATTTAGGGCAAGAGGAATGAAAACACTGGGTATGACACAGCACTGATATGTTCCGATGGAGCTAAACACACTGAGTCCCGATACGAACCTGAGGCCGTAGCTTTTCAGCCTTTGGTCGATTGCGATTGGGTTGTCAATTGATTTGCTGATACTAAGCATGTAGGATTGAGTAAGTGTGATGTTTTCGGTGACTAATCATCACGCTTGCTTGATATACGTCTTTGCGTGGTTTAAAAAGCTATACCAGTGAGGAAAAAATATGTTACACTTTTTTCAAAGATAACTGTTGAAAATGCTGGAAACGTAACAGAATAAGAACAAGGAAAACTTCGTAGATAACTCACCTGATCTAATCGGGAAAACCACTTCACCAAGTTTCAAGATTTTTCGTCATTTTTACATCCCTACTCTTTGATGCTTTACAACGGCGACGGTGGGTGGGCTATTGCCCTTCGTTGTATTCTGTACTTCCCCTTTTTATTTCGTAGCCCTGCACTAGGCACATCCTAATCTCGCTGAGCTTCAAAACTGGCAAAATAAAAGACCCAGTCCTACTAGAATGAGTTCGTACCTGTGTAACATTCCTCGAAATAAATGTCGTGAGCTGAGATTGACTGTAAATGTTTCATCAAAACTTTTAAGGCTCATCTAGGTAGCACACCTTGAGCTACCACCTGTTTCTCCATATTTTAAAGAGCAAGATAGACATGATATAGATAGAGGAGTCCCCATCTCGTGGTTCGCTACTCGTGAGGCAAATTCAACTTTGTGAAGCAGTTACAAGTTCCAATTGCCGTGGGCTACATCATGATTACATTACAAAATGAAGTATCAATCGGACGTAACAAAGTTTCTTTGCAAATTTATAGCGGTAGCATTTGCTTTATGTCAGAAAATTTCTGAAAAGTTACAGCTTATCAAAACAATTAGCTGGAATGTTAATCAATACTAAGCAACTTGCTTAACGGTGATAAACCACACTTTCTGTTGGTTTACTTGTGTAATAAACCACGTGGGATGTTTGGAGAACAAGAGAAAAGTTTGTAAAGCACGAGGTGCAGCGGAGTGGTTTGCAAACTTTCCGAGTATGAAGCTAAGTATTCGGATCCAGGTTTGTCAGAGAAAAAGGCAATTTAATTCTTATTTGTGATCAAATCGTTGATTCTCATGAAAACCATCAAAATGTGCGAGAAACCAAACAAAGAGCCGCAGACTGAATAAACTGCCGGTGAGAAGAGCAAAAAGTGAAATTAATTTCTCAATGAATGAACGCAATAGCACCAAGAACCTTAGCGTAATAATAATAATAATAATAATAATAATAATTTAATTTTTATATTGCGCAAATTAACTTGTGAATATGATCAAATGCGCATCACAACACTTTTCGGGAGACTTTGGCCGGACTGCATCAGCAGTTTACAAACAATCGAAGGAAACTTATTTGAAGATGCCCCCTCACGCCCAATTCCCAGTAAACAGGCCAGACCACATCACAGTAATCTCGTGAGTGGGTTCTTTAACGTCCCCTGCTTAATCAAATTAACTAATTAATAGACGCAGGAGACGGGACCTACGGTTTATTCGTCCTTATCCGAGAAGACTAGAATGTCTATCCATTTCTTGATATCATAGAAAGGTAGCGCATTCTCCTCAGTTATTTGAAGACCTTGAGTGTTGGTCTGGCCGGGGCTCGAATCATCGACTTCGACCTCCCGCACAACAGTCCAGCGCTCTAACCAATTGAGCTAACTGGGAGGCGGTTGTAAAAAGGCGGTTGTAAAAGAAAAAAAAAAGCGAACTGGCTTTCTGGCCAGAATTGGCCTTCCACTGTGATTGTGATCTGATAAGTTCGCAAAGTTTGCAAGCCTAAGAAGCAGAAACGTATTTGTGCACGATCCTCGTAGTGAAGAACACTACTTAAGTAATAGTGAAAATCAGACCTGAAAAAATTCAGGCCTGTACGGGATTCGAACCACTGACCTCTGTTATACCAGTGGCAGCGCTCTACCAATTGAGCTAACAAGCCAACTGGAAGCAGGGCATCAAATTGATTCGACATAAACCAGTAAGATGATAAATCAAACACATCGAATATATGAAATTCCTATATCTGAACTGTACAAATACGTTTCTGTAACCGCAGTTTAGAGATATGAATTTCATATATTCGTTGTGTCCTAAGAAGCAGTTTTGATATTTTCCAGGGCTTTTTTATTAAAATAAAGGTCAGTTTCCTAGAATCTTTGCTAGTGAGTTTTATCTCCATCTGAGGTATTAACTTTATTAGACCGCGCTACGACAAAAGCAGCAATATCGGAAGGCAACATTGAGCCATGTGCACTTGTTCAAGCGCCGTTCAGCATTTGTTTCTATTGCCTCCGCTTTGATTAAAGCCTTCACAGAATCCTCGCTTAAATGTAGAGACGACAGAACAGTAGAAGATTGATACCAAAGCACCCGTTACCATAGCTGCCACAGTCATAGGTTTTTGCCGAAAACTCCCTGGCTTTTCCCGTAAAATTTCCCTGACCGACTGAATGAACAATTCACAAACGAGTCATCTATTCCAAAGCCATCCTTTCCACCCATAAATTGTCTCAAAGGTGTCAAACTGAAAAATAATCTTCAGTGTAAAAAAAGTTGCTAAATAAGGCAGAACTTAAGTGCTTAGTTATCATAAAGGATTGATCTAAAGAAGCGAAGCATATGATATTCCACAAAAATGCCTTTTGTTAAAAGACGAGCCGGCGAGCCTATGAGCGCTGTAGTGATTTTGATCGAGAGATATTGGCTTTGCTTGAAGAAATAAGGAGGATTCGAATACTTTTAAAACGGAATTTTTTTCTCAAATAGTGTTTTTAGTGCTCCGTTTTGAAACTTATCGACGTTGTATCTGTCTTGCCTCTATATTTATATTCGTTATTTTGGGCCGATTAGATCACTGCTGATCCAACGTACAAGTCAGAGTAGGATTATCGTCCACGGTTGCTTGCTGAACATATTACAGTTATTTCATAACCTTTCCACTAATATAAAGTTTATGGTGGTTACGCTTCAAGTAATGCGTTAACACTTTTTTTTTACGTATGATGCACGATCCTCACAGTAGATAGCGCTATTTAAGCAACAGCGAAAATCAGACCTGAAAAAGATCAGGCCTGTACGGGATCATACGTATCTAATACCGCATCACACGTATCTAATACCGCAGTTCAAAATATATGAACTTCATATATTTCATTGTATCTGATTTATCACTTTCACGGGTTTATTACGAATCAACTTCATCATCATCATCATCATCATCATCATCATCATGTTTATTTGTTCAAGCAGGTTGAATTTATTGGCAACTGTATAAGCTGATGTGGACCTGCTGTTTTCCCACCCAACCCACCCCAGGGGAGGACATCCAGCACACAGTAATCTCGTGCGTGGGAAATTAACGTCTCCCTTACCCTTTAAGAGACGGGACCTCCGGCTTTACGTCCTATCCGAGAAGACGAAACAATGTGAGTGAAGTGTCTTGCTTAAGGACTCAACGTTAACCCCCAGCCAGGACTTGAACCCGGGCCGTTTAACCCAGAGTCCAGCGCACTGACCACTGGACTACTCACGCCTCACAAAACGTAACGGCCTGCTCCCAGTTGGCTTGTTTGCTCAATTGGAAGAGCGCTGCACTAGTATCGCAGAGGTCAGTGGTTCAAATCCCGTACAGGCCTGATTTTTTTCAGGTCTGATTTTCGCTATTGCTTAAATAGCGCTATCAACTGCGAGGATCGTGCATCATACGTATCTAATACCGCAGTTCAAAATATATGAACTTCATATATTTCATTGTATCTGCCTTCTTATTTTCGTGAAGAACACCCGCGAATGTCTACCATAACCAAACGACGTCTAGTGTTTTTCTTGGGCTGACAAGACTGTTCAGCTGGTTTTGAGTACAGCTGTTCTGCCTTCTATAGAAGGCATCGCCGAGATAAGCGACTTTAAATCAGTCCAAGAAACTCACACAATACAGACAAACATCCGGTCCAGTTAGGTGAGGAAATTTGTCTTTTTTTCAAAACGATTTCAGACTTTAGCTCGAGAGCGCGACTGTTTATTCCCATGCAAATCCTTATGTTTTGGCCACTGCTTAACGTAAACTTATCATAGAGCTGGTAGCGCCCGTGGGCAATAGCAAGCGAACCATGAGTTCTGATCGGCTACCCGAGTTGAAAAGATGGGCCCATCTTGTACGCTCGAGATTGCCCACGCAAAAAAAAGGAGTGCGTGGACTGGACTTGCAAAGATCGTAACTTCTGGACAACATGAGCCATGCAGTCGTAAATAGCGGCAGGCATGAGACAGTCAAAACAGAGAAAACATACATGTAAGCGACCATCATGGGTCTATTTTGCTACAAACATAGTTGCCTTTCTTTCCCGGATCTTGAAATAATCAACTCATTCTTGATTATTTAAGAAGCGCAATTCTTAAACTGTATAAAAAATTATTTATTGACCAAGCTTGTTCGGTCCTTGTTTTCTCTTTTTTTTTTTTTTTTTTTTTTTTTCGCGTTTTTAAGGACCTCGACTTCGTCTCGGATTCATAAAAGCCCAATAAAAGAACTCGGCCAATATCCAGCCTCTTGACCGAACAGGCATGGTTAATAAAGCATACATTACATGAGGTGCTTATTCGCCAGGACTCATTTTGCGAGCGTGGGCTACCTGTGATAATAGGCACGGCCGATCCAGAAGCGAAACTGCTCATTGGGCAATTACATAACAAAATGAGAGGTGAAATCCAATGAAACCATAGTAAATGAGCTGTCAAATATGTAGAAAACATAGCCAATTGGCAGCCAAACAGATGCGCGAAAAACAGCTTGAATACAAGAATTGAAATCGCGCTTACATAGCACGACGAAATATCACCATATCTATCGTTGGGACTGTTTCTGTCATCGATTTTAAGATTTTGAAGCCCTTTTCTTTCCATTACAATATTCGTCAGTCTGTACTTTTGCTCTTCGGATGGAAAGGATGGAGCTAAAATGAGGAAAACCTGCAAGATCATTTTAGTACGGCCCAGCAACAGTCGTTATTTTGAATTGTTGATTACTCTATCCACTCAGGCAAAAATTTCAGGCATTGTGTGTACCACTGCCGCCGCCGCGCCCCCCCCCCCCCCCCACTTACTGCCGGATGAAAAGATGCTTCCGTAAGCATTGTCTTCAGTTTTTAGGGTGAAGATGAGAATTATCTTTGTAGTGTATTTCGCAGAGGGTTTTAAAATCTCCACCAAAAAAGGAGTGCTGAAAGCGAGTAGTTTTTTCTGTTCTGATGTCAGTTTGTTTCCTTATTTCTTTTGTTATTTTCATATAATTCGAATAAATTCTATCTGCTAGGAGAACGCAAGAAGCCAAACATTCTGGGTTCGACCCAGGTGCACGTAGATACCAATTTCAAATCTCTCATCATAATCGATCAATTATTCATTTTATATTAAATACTCAACGTGGGGTCTGCGTTTGTTTTCAGTCCTTTCAAGTCTGCATCAAAACCAGTAAATAAATGTTTTACTAAAATTGTTTCCTTGGTGACCATGCAGATTCCTGAACAACAACAACTTAAAGAATTTGTCTTCTGACCAGTTACCTCGAAGGTCGCATTGGAGCACATCAGAATTTCAGAACCTGTAAGTTAAAGTGCCCCTAAGACGAAAATTGACCATCCTATTTTGTGCTAATTTGTTTACAGAATGTTGAATTGGGTCAAGTCAAAACCCTTTTCGCCATTAAAAACTCAATACAAACCTTCGATGACCAATTTTTATTACTTCAAAGTCGTCCAAAAATCATCCGCCATTGCTGAAAACATGTTCCAGCCGAGCCCACAATTGTACAGCAGACAATGCCATCATAACGTCAAAGGCTCAACAGACTTATGCCTTGCTTTGTCACATCTCTATTTGTGCGCTGGACAGAGAATCACGCATATTATTTTTTGAGAACTGTTTCGTTGTCAGTCGTGAGATATCAACTTTCTCCGACGATGAATTGTCCCTGAAATCATTTGAAGCTTCCGTGGATAGTTTTGCGCCGGCAAACGATGAGTTTTGCCATGTGAATAAAGATAAACACAGAACGGCACGGGCTCGCCAGGTGGCTTTTGTGGTCGCATCGCTTTATCGCCTTCAAATTGTATTTTTGCTTGTAGTTACGGTTTTCCTTTTTTGTAAGAAATGATCGGGTGATATATAAAAAATGTTTTTGGCAATGGTTGATTGTGTATCAAAGCGGAAATTGGGAGTTTTCGAAAGCCATTTCCAAGCCATCAATGTCAGTGTTTGCCCCGACGCATTTGGTCAATGATCTCATTAACCCTTTCCTGCGCGTCTTTTACTATCGGTGCTTTGAGTTTGAAGTGAACACTGTTTTTGAGTTACATTTTGACCTCTTTTTTTTTCTTTTTCTGTCTTATTCATGATGACTATTTAGCAATTGGTTCATGCTTTAGCGTGCACTATCGAGTTATGGAGCACGCGGGAAGTTTGGAGAGCACGAAAGAAGCGTAAGAGTTGCCCGAGGCGATAGCCGAGGGAAACTCTAGCTTCTTGAGTGCTCTCCAAACTTCCCACATGCTCCATAGCTCGATAGTGCACAGCTTAAAGCAAGAACCCATTATTTTAGAACATAGCCGGTGGAATTGTGCATCAAATCCGACGCGAAAAACATACAACAACATTAGTTGAAGCGAATCGTGACGATGCTGATGCCGAGTCCCCTTTTCTGCTGTTTTCTCTTTGTCTGCCTCATTTAAGAACTCTAGCCCAAGGGAAAAGGTCGAAACATTGTCTTTGTTCTCGGACAAGTAGGCCGAGTCTCTGTTTGTATCCATGTCGCGAAATATATTATTTTTCCCCACGCTAACAATGGCCGCTCGCGCGGAGAAAAAACTTTCTGGCGAAGTAATTTGCTGACACTATCGGCGTGCACTATCGGGATTTCGAGCACACGTACGTAGATTGAATTTGATTGCGCGGTTCTGCTAGCTATGTTCTAATGTTGTGTTGCTTCGGTGAGGCTTAAAGCAGAGTTTGTTTCAACTCTAATAGAGCCGTGACCTCATTGCGTTACAAAGTATTTTTTGGCTTAGATACAGTCTGCAAGTCGTGTTATGACAATTTTCCAAGTAGCTCTGAAGGGCGATAGAACACTAAACCGGTGGCATTCAGTTTGATATGAAACGGAAGTGGTTCTTTGTTTTGTCCGTGGAAGGTGTAACGAAGGGGCATTCGTCTTGCAAATAAATCTCGCAAAGTTGGCCTGATTTTACATTCGTTTGTCACGGGTGTTGGGATGAATTTGAGACCCTTTGATAGCACGCTGACTTGGCTGTCAGATGGTTGATAGTTTGAGAGGTTTTTTAAGAGACTTCAATTTTCTCGGTTTTTTGGCTGCAAGCCTACATTTTAAAGAGTTTCTTCGCTCTGTGTCTTAAGCAAGGGAACACGGCAAAATGTTATTTTTTTACCTGGTTTTATTCGTTATTTATTCGCCAGTTTGAATTTCCGCCATTTTGTTTTCTGCCATTTTAGTATTCATATCAAACTCACGGGGTACAAATAGTCTCTTACTGAATTTCGTGACCACGCCCACTTCATCGGTCCACTCAAATCGAGTGCGATTTTTGGATGTTATATCATCTTGCCGACTCTCTGTATAAAAAGTTAACAACGTACCACCGAAATGTTAAACTATAATATCATGGCTTTCCATTTTGTGTATTTTCGTACTACAAAGTAAAGTTTTTCCCTCGTCATTTTCAGTTTTTCCCGAGCGGGTCCGTCAAAATTAAGAAGGCGTTCGTGGTCAAAACAAGACCGAGCAAGGAGTCTTGGGCAATTTCTCTCTTACGCAAGCGCAAATTGAAAATGTACCGCCAAAATCAAAGAGAGGAACAAATTTCCTTTGTTTTGATATGTAAATTGTCGAACAAGGAGCAGATTGAACCTCGTCAAATGGCTAGTCAAAACAGCCACACCTTCCTCCTTTTGCTCGTTTCCTGTTTCATAAGCGTGAAAGCAGTGGGAGAAGAATCGGGTAGCTCGGAAAGCGCTTCGGTTATTAATTTACCATCGTTTACTTACGAGATAAACAAGTAAGATTTGTAAAGTTATTTTCCGAAAGAGTCGGAATAAATACATTTTTTTCGGGTAAGATTGCTGCTTTTACCCTAAACGTCGTCCAATAAATTTTTGTTGCAGCCCACTACTCTATACAATTTCGAAGGAAAATATTCAGATGCTTCACCGTCCCCGAAGGGTCTCCACACACCGAGGCGTGTACTGTAGCCAATGTAGTGAATTCTCAGTCTCTTGTTGGGTTTGTCAACCTCTGTGACTTCAACATCATACAATTTTGTATCTTTTCTCTGTGAAGTGACCTTTTTAACAGGGGTGTATGCTGAGTATTCGTTGCAGAATCGCTTTGGTTCTCTTATCTCTCTCTTTGGCTTGTCCGCCATTTTAAAAATTTGTTCAGGAGGGCATCTTGGGTTAGCGGCTGCGCCAGGCTGGAACCGACAAAAACAAATGTCCATCGCAGTGGGGAAACAGTTTGATATGTTTACCGCTGACGCTTTGTATCGCGCTGAAGGCGCGAGAGTTTTCCGGACGAGCCCGAAGTGGCGAGAAATAACGGGGAGTGAAACATGTGGGGGCGTGACCCTTTTCAACCAATCAAAAATTAGTAAAGCCATAATAAGGGGCCATGTACTTCTCAGGATGCTCGTTGTACTTGCCATGGCAACAAAATACGTCATATGGTGGCAAATTTAGCGCCAAACTAAGCTCGCACAGAATTTTGGTCGAAGGCGCGAAGCGTTAGAAATATAAACAAACAAGTAACAATAAGAATTTATGGCGCTTTTAAGTGAAAATCAGCGGAAAGTGGAAAGAATTATTGAGGAGAGTTATAGTGTTTTTGTATCTGGAAAAGCTGGCATTGGAAAATCGTTCTTTCTGCGATATATTATAGGGAAAATTCGACGGAAAGGACTACATTGTTTTGTAACAGCACCAACTGGCATCGATGCACAGAACATCGGTGGTAATAACCATCCATTCATTCGCTGGTATCGGTACTGGGTCAAAAAGTATTTCTGAACTTATCTGTGCCATTAACGTAGAAGCAGAGAGTATAGTTGTGATGGTATAGTTGCAGAGAGTATAGTTGGAGAAGTTGCGATGTTCCTGTTATCGATGAAGTGTCGATGCTGAGACGCGAAGTGTTTGAAAAGTTGGAAGCTATCACTCGAGCCACTCGAAGCTCGCAACCCTTTGGCTCGATACAGCTGATTTTCAGAAATTCTCTTCTTCTTTTTCACGACAGAAGGTTGCTATGTTTTGAATAGGCTGGCCGTTCTTCTTACATTCAAGTTGAAATTCTCGCTATATATTGTCAACAGTAACAGTGTCACCCGACTTTTCACAAAATTTTTCTAATATTCTGTTGAATACAAAAAGATTTAAAGTTTACTTTAGCTTGAAAAATTCAAATTATAGGCTTGTCATACTAGCTTGTCATATTAGCAGTCATTCCAACGGTTTTCATTATAAATTTGCTCTTGCTGTTGCATTTCTGTTCCTAGCAACGAGTGCTGTTCCTTGCAATTTACAACACGTTTCTAACGGCTGAATTCCAACGGTTTCACTCCCCGTTAGCCACTCTGGGGCTTGTCCGGAAAACTCTCGCGCCTTCGGCGCTCGCCCGCGATACAAAGCGTCAGCGGTAAACAATACTCAAAAACAAAATGGAGGAAATTCAAACTAAGCTTAAGCTTAGTTTGAATTAGTTTGAATTGTTTAAGCTTAGTTTGAATTGTGCTTAAGCTGTTTGTTCTACTTTCGCTGATTTTAAAGCCAGTTTTTTTTAGAGTCAGAGCACACAATTATATTTTTCATCTCTTTTGTATAAAAGTAAGTTCTTTGAGGTCAGAAATCTCACTCCTCAATTCGGCTATTTTATCATTCTTATTTACAATGTTCACCGATTACTTTCCTTCGTGTAAGTTATTCTACCAGAGAGTTGTTAAAGGCGGATACTGATCAGCTCACATGTATAGGTGACAAAACCCGTGGAGGTTCGTAGGCTTCCCTTTCGTCGAGATCGCGCTGAGGACGGATTTTGTTGTCCTATTTTTTAACGGTAGACACTGAACCCGACAGAATTCTTCGCCTAGATTCTTAAAATTACACAAATCTCTCGAAACAGTCTTTCGAGAAGTGTTTGGAGCAGATCACAAATATTCCTGCAGGATTGAAGCTTACTCGGCGAGTTCGCACAGATCGCATCCGTTTTTCCCGCTCTGACCTATTTGCAAGGCTCCGATGCAGAGATACCTGCAGCATGGTCTGCACGATTACTTCAGCTTTGAGTTACGCATCGATGCCTCGTCATTTTTGTATAGTTTTTGTAAAAATAGAGTAAAGCACTCTGTTTTGATCGCTTGACATTTTGCCGTGTGAGATTTTCACGTTGAGCCTTTGACGTCACCTCCTCTTCAGAGTTCTGCGATCAACTTCGGGAACACGGTCAAATAATGGCGGACGCGAAATCGCGAATTTAACGGCCCGAAAAAGATATTTCTGGTGCTCGGTTTAGACTGAAATTTAGCAGAGTATGTGAAGGAGACACACTTTGATCTCAGGGGCACTTTAAGTAGTTTTAGGTTTTCATTCCAATCTTAATGTGTACGGTGTAAATACGCTAATACTGAAGTTTCTTAGTGTATTTATCACCACACCCTTTTCCAAGAGGGGGACTGAAAGTTAAAGCCACTGAATATTAAACTGCACAGGAAATTTTCACTACTGCTGTAAGAACCATTCTTTATTTGGCGAGGCATGTTCATGGTCGAGCAAGTGAAAATTGAAATTAGAAAAAGAAAAAGGATAAAAATTGCTTCCTGAGTCTAAGAAAACAAATAAGTTCTACAAATATTTCTCTCACTGATAAATCGAATAAAATTATTTAGAATTTTTTTTCAGTATTCACTCCTTAAGCCATATTTTAAGTCTTCGGACAGCAATGTTCCAAACACAATAAATTGTGAATTTGAAATGCATGCTTCGACAGTTTTTTCTGATAGCTTTAGTTCAATTAATGCAAAGTTCAAAAGTAAAAAACGTATAAAGTTCAGTATTAAAAAATTAACCTCGAGATGACAGACGAACTGTTGAGAAGTGTCTTTCAAAATTCAAAATGTTGTGTCATTTTAAGATTTTAACTTGTTCACTACTTCTCAATTGTTGTTATCTTTTGACACAGAACTCTGGACTTTAACAAACTGGAGACTCTACCTTTTGATATATTCAAGCCCTTCAAGTTAATCGATCTGTAAGAAATTGGCCCTAAAGCTGAGAATGAGAATGAATGCCAATTAACCACCTGAATTTTTAAAAAGACAAGTGCTGAAATAAATCATCTTGAACAAATTGGTGAAGACAGGAGGCTGACACCTCCCGCCCGACAATACTATTTCTCGTCGGATGGTGCCTTGTTGAAAAGAAATCTATAAACCACTTCAGATTTCTTCTCCATGTCCCGTAGTTCATCAAGATTTATCATAATCAGACGCGATTTCAATTAAAATCACAGAATAGATGACTTACCAAATCAATTTTAAGTTCAACGCATATGATATGATATAATCTTAGAATCCTCTTTGTTAAAGATATACAATAGGTAGATTTCTAGAGCTTGCCTTTAGTGACAGAAAATTATCTGGTTTGACAGACTCAAGCTAAGAAAAGAATTGTGCATGGTGTTTTACAGGTGGCTGGGAAACAACAACATCAAAAAGTTGCCTAAAGGCTTGTTTGTTGAGCAATATAAGCTGAAATACTTGTGAGTGGTAAATTTTTCATTCAAATATGTATAAACAGGACCTTAACTACAGAAATGAACCCCAAAATTTCAGTATGGAAATTTCGTATCAGTTAGTCCAGTTACACCACCCGGATACTGGTTGCACATTCACCTGTCACAGGCGCGCTTCAACGTCAAATGCAATATCGGATCAATAGTCGATCAGTACAGACAAAGGTGCAAGACACAATGCATCTATCACTTACTCGTCATTAATTGCTGACCTTTGTTTTCTTTTGTGTCGTCCTGAACCGCAGGACCGGTCGAAAGGCGAAGAAAACAACTTAAAAGAGGAGAACTGATATCATCAATCCGATTTGACTTTGCCAAAAACTCCATTCAACCCGAGAGCGGGTTATTCTCTATAAAATCAACCGTTTGGATGTAAATCCGAAATGAACTAATGTATGAGTGATATCACTGACTTCTCGGCAAGCTGAGAGCAAATCTTCATCAGAGTCAAATGAAATATGCTTGTCGCATTTAAAGCAGTAAGTCATGATAGAAATATAAAATACGGTAGGTCACAAACTGAACCTTTTGCATAAGCCTCAATAAAGACAATATTGCCCTGTTTACCACTGGATTCTACTTTTCAGGCTCCACTCTCTACAAATGCTTTTATTCTGGTTTTTCAGACATGATCGATTCATAGCCAAATTCTGGTTTACTAAACTAATAATTTTGCACATGAAATTCTAACACGGCTCTGATCAGTTTTATCGAAATTGACCCTCTTGTACCAATTAGAATAAGGTGTGACGAACAACGGATTACCTTTGCACGCAAAACAACCCGTTCCAGTTCAGAGTACTTCTTCCTAGTGTTACGAGGATCGAATTATATTCACTGACTCTGTCACGCAATTCCAGACTTTTCTAGAATCATCTACAATCTATAATATTCCGGAAACTTCTTTCATGTGACTCAGCAGTTTCCAAAATAGTACAACTTGTAATACGCTATAAATAGTAATAGAACATTCTAGATACCTAAAGTAAATGTATAAAAGCTGGCTTGTGAGAAGTACAAAAAAAGATTTGCCTGAGGGCTTACCCTCGTGGCCGGCTGACTGAACTTGTGGAAGCGATGTTGTGACGAGGCTATGACCTTTTGACCTTGCGATATCCGGAGACAGGAAAGAGAAGAAAAAGACGATAGCCGAGAAGGGAAGGAGATAAAAAATACAGAGTTCACTATGAAGTCCTTCGGAAGAATTTGTGTACACGGAAAGAAAGCCATGAATCAAGAAAGCCAAGCGCTGTGGTCTTCAGTCGGCGGATTTTGGAATTGGAAGTTGATAAAGGCGACGAACACTTACACGGCATGAAGGATTGTAAGCCTGCTTTATGAACTGCTTGATTTAATCTTTAACCTTAGTAGATTAAACAGTGTAAAACTAATTAAAAAATAATTAAAATGGGTAACTGCTTGTTGTTACATTTTTGTTGCGTGCCTTATACCGTACTCGGGAGACTATTTTCATATATGATGCTTTGTTAGAGGACATCTGTTGGTCATTCGTGCACGTAACCCTAGCTGAATGTGCGGAAAACGCGGCTTGAAGAAAAAAATATCGACAACAGAATTGAGGGAAACGAGCTAGAGAAACTGAACTGGTCTCTCGAAAGTTTACAACCAAAAATGGTGAGATAGCTTAAGAAACTCTTAACATTGATATGGCTACTCTCGTAATTATATAAAAAAGAATATAAGTGCCAGAGAGTTTAGTTTAGTTTAGTTTAATTAATTTAGTTTAATCCATTCGCCACGGGAACGGCAGGAGAAAGGAACAGAACTTTCGCCCCCATTGACGTATAACCCCTTTTGTACCCACCATCCCACCCCGGGGGGGACATCCATCACACAGTAATCTCGTGTGTGGGAGATTAACGTCTCCTACCCCAGCCCTGCAGGAGACGGGACCTCCATTTATTCGTCCCTATCCGAGAGGAATAGAATATCTAACCATTTCTTGATGTTATAGAAAGGTAGCAAATTCTTCTCAATCATTTTAAGACCTTGAGTGTTGGTCCGGCCGGGACTCGAGCCCTCGACCTCCTGCACAACAGTCCAGCGCACTATCCATTGAGCTAACTGGGCGGCGTTCCATTTACATTCTTCCAAGCAAGTCTTAGAGGAGAAAAACAAGGCAGTTGTGCCATTGTGGTATGGGCCAGTGTCCAACTGAAGTGCAAAGTTTAACTGATGAAGAAGAAGAATAGGTATTAAGGGAGGCAGAAATTTTTGGTTCTCAAACTCCACACGCCCTTCTTTGCTCTGTGCAGTAGCTAATAATGTTGTCTTTTGGTTTTCGTGGCCGTCGAGAACATAATGGAAAAGATAATTTCAACTATGCAGAAATTACAATGGCGTGGAGTTCGTAACGTTTACAGAGGGTCCAACAAAGACGAGACAGGGCTGGTTGCAGAGGAATAACATAGATTTCCTACCACACCTGTTTACAGCTCCAGTTTGTGGAAAAAGGGTATCTGGTAGCTCTCTTCAAGCGGTTTGTCCAGTGTCAAAAGGAACTGAAATTTGAATGCAAATGTTAGCTTTAGAAGTCAACCGTTGAGTGTAAATACCATAAGAAACACGATGAAAACAATTGTGGCGGATGTTGGTCTTAAATAAAGGGAGGAAAAGGTCACGAATCACAGTTCAGGAGCTGGTCCATGATTGGCAGCGTCGAGGGAAAACCAACCTCTACTTTCACATTCACGTTTGAAGTCTGAATTTCTTCATTAATGCAGCTAATGCAACAATGATGAGGTATCGAGCAAAACAGACCATCATGGAGACACTTAAAAACTGCTAAGTTTCTCTCTTTCTTGGCCGCTTAAAACGCGCGTCTAAAGTTTGAAAGCGACAGTCGAGTTCTTATGAAAGCCACGCTTTTATGGTCGTGGATGACTCCGATGAATAAGTTCAAGTTACTTTTGCAGATTGCTGTAGAACGAGTGTTCTACATAACGTTTTTGAATTACTTAAGATGAATCCGTACACTTTTCCAAGCTTATAGCTGAATGAGTTGTTGAAGTAGTCTTGTTAAAGTTTGTTATCCTTTGTGGCCAATTATCTGAATGCATTTCAGGTAAAATAATAGCGCGCGATGTTAAAATTTCACTTATTTTAATCTTCTTTCTGCTATTTTTTCCTAATATATGTAATTATTACGTATAGATTTCTCATATTAAAAATTGTGCTGGTCTAACTGAAAGTCAGATTTGAAACCAATCTTTTGCTCTTCCAATGTAGGCGGTTGAGCGGCAATCGGCTAGAAAAGCTACCACGCGACATATTTCTGGAATTGTCTGCCTTAGAATTACTGTAAGTAATACTTGTTTTCCAAACATTACTCTCAAATATCACTATCCTGTACATTAAGTTTCTATGAGGTCCATTGTTATCTTACTCTATGAATCTTTGCAAATTTGAAATAAAAAAAATAATATCCATGAACCTCCAATGAAAATGATCGGTTAGTTTTAGCGATTAAAGTTGATTCTTACGTATATGTGCACGATCCTTCGCAGTAAAGCACTATTTGAGCAATAGTGAAAATCAGACCTGAAAAAAATTTCAGGCCTGTACGGGATTCGAACCACTGACCTCTGCGATACTAGTGCAGCGCTCTACTAATTGAGCCAACAAGCCAACTGGGAGCAGGCCATCAAATTAATTCGACATAAACCCGTAGATGATAAATCAAACAACAACAAACATATGAAACATATGTATGAACTGCGGTTATGAAACGTATATGTGCACGATCCTTCGCAGTAAAGCACTATTTGAGCAATAGTGAAAATCAGACCTGAAAAAAATTTCAGGCCTGTACGGGATTCCAACCACTGACCTCTGCGATACTAGTGCAGCGCTCTACTAATTGAGCCAACAAGCCAACTGGGAGCAGGCCATCAGATTAATTCGACATAAACCCGTAGATGATAAATCAATCATATGTTTCATATGTTTATTGTTGTTAAAGTTGATTCTGTGGATTATCAAGGAATGATAAGCCGGTTGGATGACGGGCCTGGTGAGGTGTGAGGAGGGGGGAGGGGGGGAAGGAGGAGGAGGGGTGGTGAGACTTCATCTTCGCATTTCTGATACTCTAATTTTTAAAGTTGTCAACACAAATGAAACCTCGAGCCCCATTTAAAAGGCCACCAATGACGATTGCTTTCCAACACCTTCCTCACGTTTCACATAAATAAAGAGTAGGTATTGTCGTGTGTCTGTTCTGTAAGAGGTCACAAGTGACGTCAAAATGTGACAAAAATTAAAAGAAAGGACGCGAGAGACGCAGGCGAGTGTCTCAGTGCCTTTTAGTTTCGTACATTTTGATACTTTCTGTAATCCTTAAATGAACAAGCAATCAACAACATGGGGCAAATTCTTGTAATAATAAAGAAGCAGGAAGTCTAAATGGTGAGGTCAACGCAGCTGAAATGATAACTTATAGGGTATGGAATTGGAATGATAAATAAATAATAATAGTCTAAGCACTCTAAACAACAGACGTGTTTAGTTACAATCATTATGATAAGGTTGAGATCGGACGTCAGCATTTATCAAGAAGGAAGGATGCTTTAAGTTACAAATATATAACTGAGTTGATAATTACAATTTGGATACAAATACGAGTGCTTTGTCACGAGGTGAATCAAACATTTCTCATTCAAAATTAAATTAGTCTGTAAGCTAACGTGCATACAACCTTTTAACAGGTATCATGATGAGTTATTCGGTTAAGCGTTATTAAATAGATTTTTTTAGCTGTGAAATATTTTGAAATACAGTCATGTACGATGGAAAGGTAAAAGTTGACAGTCATATCAAAATGATTTTCCCAATACGGTTCAAATGAAGTAGTTGCACATATAGTAAGGATATCACTTATTTATTACATCGCTCGCAGCACCCTTGGGCAAGATAGAACGAATCCTGCGCTCTGATCGGCTACCCGAGCGGGAAAGATGGACCAATCTTGCTCGCTCGAGATCGCCTGCTTTCATCCCGCGTAAGAAAAAAAATGCGCGGAGCGGACTTACAAAGTTTGTGACTATTATGCGATGAAATCGCAAAAAGCGGGAGAGGACAGTCCAAAAAAAACTATCGATGAACCTTGAGGGTTTATTGTGCTAAAAACACGGTTTGCTCTCTTTCCCGGCTCTCGAAATGATTATTATGAAAGCGAAATCTCTTTGCTTTATTGTAAATTCTTTATAAACAGAGCTTGGTCAGTCAAGATGGCTGGATATTGGCCCAGGCCTCGTTCTTTTTTCGCGTTTTCATGAGCCAAGACGCAGAAAAAGAGCTCGGCCAATATCCAGCCATCTTGACCGAGCAAGTTTGGTAATGACGCATATTTATAGGACTTGGAAGCTTATTCTAGTTTGGGGCATTTTTCCTTTAAAAAGCTTTACTGGAACTTTGACTTGTTCTATTCTCTTACCTGTATATCACTTCATTCTCTAATTAAATCATTGTTAGGGACTTGTCCTACAATCAGTTGCAGTCTTTGCCTCAAGGGATACTTCGCAGTAATACCAAGATGAAAGAACTGTAAGTAAAACTGATTGTAAAATTAAGAAAAAAGTTACAAGTCCAAAATAAATTTTTGATGATGGCGGTCCTTAACCACTTGAAAAGATCACTTGTTGATGCTTCGACTTGAGCCGCTGAAATAATTGATGATGAAATTGATGATCAGATAAAATAATTGAATAAAGTGTTATTTACTGTTAGCTCTCAGAATGTGGTCAGCTGTCCAACTAATAATTAGTCGCAAACGAAAGGTCAATCAGTCTACTTCTGAGATATATTTTGTTCAATGAGTCAATCTGCTGCATATTAACAATTTCTGATCACTGTTAAGGTTTTCAGGGGCATTCATGAAAACATGTTTTTAATTGTTAGTTTACTCTGTATTTCAATAAATACTCTAAGGGATTTGTCAAACAACAAAATTCAGCGTCTGCCCGTGGATGTTTTTGGCAACCTTACTGAGATGAAAAGGCTGTAAGTGGCACTCAGTACAGACTCCACTGTAAAGCAACCTATAATGTATAGTTTTTCATAGAGCTTTAAGTAGCCCAGGGCACTATGACCATTCTAAAAGCAAAACTTCGCAGATTTAAATTTGGTGGCTATCACAAGAAAATCATCAAGTATATTAAACTGAGAAGTGATATCATGATATGGAAAAGGCTCATGTTATCAGTGGACGCGCAGATGGCATCTTTTTCCTAAATTCTCAAGATCAGGAGTAAACAGTTTGTATACTCAGCTAGGACGCGTAAAGATTTGTAAGTTCTCAAAACAATGCAACCAATTGGGTTTTATTTCGATAAATTGAAGTCTTCTTTTTTCGAACAGAACAAGTAAAACTTTTTCAAGAATCTCAAATGCCAATTAAGTTGCCTTCTTTTTCATTTTACATATTTCTTACAGCTTTCTCTCCAGTAACAAACTTCAGCGCTTGCCAAGCTTCAAAAATCTTACCGCGATAAAAACATTGTAAGTGATTAACGATTGTTAATAAAACCAGGTTAAATCACGTAACTTGTTTAATGAGCAATTACACGGGGAAGTGTTGGCAAAAGCCTAATGATAAGCTTACCAACGGACTATTTCTCTGGCATCTTCTTATGACATATTATAAGTCTTTTTAATGATGTTAACTGAATAAAACGCGAAAAATATACACCCACATTGGGAACAGATGTCGTCTACTAAGAATAATCAAGGGCAAATGTGAAAGGTGATAGAACACAATGTAATACAACACATCCTAAACAATACTTTAATAACACCCTTCCCTTGGGGCTTTGCGGCAACACTATGGTAGTAACGATGACTGATGATTAGTGATTATCCCAAATCAAACTTTTCTGAGAGTAGAGATTAAAATATTTTAGTGGCTATTAAAACACTATCAATCTATCTTGAGTTAACTTGGGATTTCAATGAAAACAATGGATCTAAAAAGTCCAGTTTCAAACTAAAAGTTTTCTGGCAGCTTTTCCGCATGTTCCAGAAAAGGGTTGCTTAAAAGCATAGAATTCTGGGTGCTGTGATTAAGAATATGAGCTCTATTTACTCGATCGATTGCAAAAGTAAGTGGGCTCGCGTCCGATCATGTATTTAAATGTTACAATAGCGTTACCAAGGTATATACATTGTTTAACCGACAGCCAGCATAGTTCTTTCGTTAGAGGCATGGCTTGATAGAACTTACTTGTTCTTGTCACAATACACGCGGCAACGTTTTGGTCCGAATACATTTTTGGTATGTTTTTTCAGGAAGTGTTGGAGTACGCTGAAGGGAATTAAAACAGTTTGGTAGATACCAAAGCACTAATTCACTTTTGAAGGAGGTTTCGCCAAAATAAATGCATGTTTAACACGACTGACTCTAATAACTGATAAACCAGTTTCTATAATACGAGAGAGGTTTCGGGACAGAAACAGTCTCGAGGTCCTTGACAAATAATGCTGGATCAAGGTTACTAATTAAAAGAGTCTTTAAGTTTCTTAATCAGCTGCTTGCTACCAAAGACCATTAAAGTCAACAAATACCTCTCCCTATCTAAGACTCTATAGCTATACCGAGCGCCTTGTGCATTTTATTGTTTAGATACATGTATAACAACAGCCTCGTAGCCCTGTCACCTGATCAGTTCCAAGGCCTCTCCAATCTGAGCGACCTGTAAGTAAACATTTCATGGAAACCACACCTGACAGCGCAAGGAGCTAGTATTGACCATGTTAATATCTAAGCATCTGTGATTGATAATTATTTGCTCACCTAATTGCTTAGCTCCCTTTATTTACTCTTGGTTTGAGAACTTCCAACTGAAAAAAAAAAAACGGAGGAGTAACTCTCGAAAGTACAGTCAGGAGCCCATCAACCTGTGTGATGAGCTCCTGGTACAGTTTATTTAAAATTTTTGTGGTGGTACAGAGGGTCAGCGGGGCGAATAGACTCCCCCTTCCTCCTTCCACCAGTTTTGCTTAAAGGTTTTCAAAAATAATCAAGGTCGTGCTCTTTGACTGGATAAACTTCAGAAAGCTCGGCAGAATTCTAAACAAGATGCCATGTCATCCAAAAGACCAACTGCTACCCCGAAGTTCTCTAGAAAAAGACAGAAAAAGAATAGAATTAAGGATGTAATAACTCTTTCCCTTACCCCAAAGGATTCAAAATGTTTTCAAAATCGGAAAGTTTCTGAAGATATTTCGGGAGAAAGTATTGAAGAATCAATAGAGATGGCGTAAGTTTATGAAAATAAGTGTTTACTTCTAATTTGTTTTACACCTCTGATAATAATGATTTTTCTTCTTTGTTGTTCAAGGGCTGTTTATGAAAACAACATTGACTACCTGCCACGTGGAGTTTTTGAAGGCATGAAAAACATGATGACTATGTAAGTATCTGTTTTTCAATCTTTCCTCTTATTAACGGTAGCGAGGTACTAGAAAATCAATAAGGGTCTCGGAAAGATGCAATCGTCGGAACCGTAGGAATTTCCGTTATCTGAAACGAATTCGGCTCAGCAAAATCAAGAGGCTCGCAAACGTCCACACCAAAAACGTGGATAATCTTCCACCCCTGAGGACTAGTCATATCGTATGAATGAAATCATTTGTGATTGGAAGACGAAGTATTTACGAGGCAGAAGTGAAATCCGGCTGAATAAGATATCTTTTAAAGTACTAGAAAGAACCACCAGAAGAGAAAGCAGACAAAACCTCGGGACACACCAGGTCTTTAAACCACCAAAACCAAGGTGGTCCTTTCAGATTCAAACTCTGAGTGTTCAAACACACATACCAGGCAAACCACACGAGGAAGACATGAGGCAATACTCATGGGGATATTCAAATCAAGCCGACAGTCATGGATAAACGTTTGTGACTATATAAAAGTCATATATTTGAACTGTGGTTAAAGAACGAGTACGAGAGCGATCCTCGCAGCAACGAACACTAAGTAAGAGAAGATGTTACCAAAAATCAGACAAATTCACAAATCAGCGGCAACAGTCAAAAAATCGAATTGGCTCATATTCTAGTATTAGGTAGGCCTATAGGTAAAACAAGCCAAGACTTATATAGTTTGTTGAAAAATTCTTTTGTTTTGGAGAAAACTAATGAAACTCAATTTACGCATAATTAGCGTCGTTCGAAGGTAAAATTGAGCCCAACTTTGGAGGCCTTGCTTCTACTCGTAAAAGCAGTGAAAAACCTACTTGTTCACAGAATTTTAGAACAATGTCTTCCCTAAGTTTTCTCCAAAAAGTAGAATCACCATTTCAATTTGAAATAAAATACGGATTTTTCTTTTTACTTAAGTGCACTGTGAAAAGTAGGGTAGCTTCAAAAATTATTTTTATATGTGTTAGGTGAAATAAACGTTTAATATTTGAAACAAGAGAAGTAGAAATGATAAACGTACCGTTTGTAGAGTTGTTTTTCTGGGGTTTTTGTGCTGCTGTGCATACGAGGGCTTTTTAAATTCATAGAAATCTCGCTCTTCGGCGAAGTCGGCGACTTAAAAGGTGACACTGACTTTGTTTATCATTTGAAGTCATGATTAGAGGTAATAATGAATGCTTGAATGATATAAATAACGTCTTCAAAGTACTTGCAATACAGTAGAGGTTGTTTTTGTTTTCTCCGAAAGCATTCGTTTTGTAGAAATGAGTAGACATGGTTTTCACTGCGTGACTTATGTGTCACGCAATTGTCAGATCTATATTCCTTACGCAAGTGGTTTGAAATTTCTTAAATCGAAAAGTTGCAGGAAATTTTTTATCTGAAATCCAAATAGGAGGAATGGGATATGAGAAAGCTTCTTCGCTTTTTGCCTGGAAATATTGACTGGCACTTTGCATTTTGTATTTTCCCCTCGAGTCCACCCAAGACCAAGTCTTGAGCGACGAATTGGGCATATGGTTTATGTATCAGCATCGTTGGGTCATTGTAAAACAGCTGCTGGACTCAAGATCAAGTCATACTCGGTGAACACACTAGTGAATGAAAAAAGAGCCAAATGGCCTGCTATTTCCTTGTCACACGACAGTAAAGGAACTATTCCCCTAGCCCCTTCTCTGTCTTTTGGATTGTAGCCACAAGAGATTCAAATGAACAAAAAATTTCCATTCAAAATATTTAAACTCGGTTGTTTACTCTTTACGCACTAACTTTATCAGATGTTATTATATGGCTGTGTCTCACAAGGACTGGGAACTACCGAATTCACGAATTTGATTGGCTGAAATCAATATTGAAAGCGGTCTAGATTTTCCCATCTAGATCGGCATCTGGCCGGTCTAAAAATAAAAGGTACAAAGCATATAAAAAATTGGCATATGAGACAAAGCCATATAATAAACATCTTATTAAGCGAGCTAGGTCGGTCTGTATGGGAGAATCTTGACCTCGGTCGCTGGTGCAGACCTCACTGGGTTCGGTCTGTACTGGCGACCTCGGTCAAGATTCTCCTATAGAGTTCTCCCGCTCGGTTAATAAGAACTAAAAATGAACTGTGACGTTACGTTTTATTGCTAATTGCCTATAAGTAGTAACAAGTTAAAAAAAGTATGAATTTTTATCCGAACGCAAAACCTCTCATTCCTTCTATTTGGATTTCACACAAAAAATCTCCTGCAACTTTTCGATTTAAGAAATTTAAAACCACTTGCGTAATAGGAATATAGATCTGACAATTGCGTAACATAAGTCACACAGTGACAACCATTGTCCACTCATTTCTACAAAATAAATGCCCTCGGAGAGAACAAAAACGACTTCTCTCATTCTGCAAGTACTTTGAATACGATATTTATATCATTCCGAGCCTTCATTATCCCCACTGACTGCAAATGATAAACAACGTCTGTCTGTTCTTCTATGTCGCCGACTTCGCCGAAGAGCGAAATTTCTATAAATTTAAAGCCCTCGTATGCATAGCAGCCCAAAATCCCCAGAAAAATAACTCTACAAACGGTGTTCATCACTTCTACTTCTCTTGTTTCAAATTTTAAACTTTTATTTCACTTAGCACATATAAAAATAATTTTTTGAAGCTACCCTACCTTTCACACGGCACTTAAGTAAATAGAAAAATCCGTATTTTATCTCAAATTTAAATATTGATTCTACTTTTTGTGAAAACATAGGTGAGACATTGTTCTAAGAGTCTCTGGAATAAGTAGGTTTTTCACTGCTTTTACTAGTACAAACAAGGCCTCCAAAAATGAGCTAAATTCGACCTTAGAACGACGCTAATTGTGCGTAAATTGAGTTTTATCAATTTTCTCAAGAACAAAGAATTTTTCAACAAACTATATATGTCTTGGTCATATATGTCTTGGTAATTTGGTAACATCAACTAAGTAGAAATTGTAAATTGGCCATTGTAAAGAGTTAAAAAGCTGACGTTTCGAGCGTTGGCCCTTCGTTAGCCCTTACCCCTTTATATATGTCTTGGTTTGTTTTACCTATAGGCCTACCTAACACTAGAATATGAGCCAATTTGATTTTTTGACTGTTGTCTGTGAATGTTTGACTCTTCGTGACAACCTCTGTTACACGCAGTGAAAATGACGACTGAAAAAACACTCAGGCCTGTACTGGATTCCAACTCATGACCTTTGGGATACTGTACTGCACTGGTTAACTGGCATCGCAATGGTCACGGGCTCGAATCCCGTACAGACCTGAATTTTTTTAGGCCTCATTTTCCCTATTGCTTATGTAGTGTTCGTCACAGCGAAGATAGCTCTCATACTCAGTAATGGATAAGTTGCAATTTAAATGCGACTTGCATAAACAATTATCTTTGGAAAAGTTTCCGTAATTTGAAGGTAATTTTAAGTTGGTCATCGAGCAATAATTGTGCAGTGAAGGTCATGAAAATACTTACGTCATATTATTGTACGACTTCATGGCCTCATGCACAATGAGGTTCTTTTCAATGCTTGTTAATTGACGCTTTACGCTTTTAATTACTTTATCGTTCTTCAGGAGCTTTTATTCCAATAAGATCCGCACAGTGACCAACGAACAATTCAAAGATGTCGCCCCAACTATTCGATTCTTGTGAGTTTGACTGAACTGATAATATTCCAGGTGTGTTCAAACTACACCAAGAGTTTGTTTCAAGTTCACAGGAGATAGAGATTGTAAGACTGGGTGCAACTTGCACGTGCTGAAAATTCTCGGATTAGCGCCCATGGGTGTAAGATTTCTAATGAGAATTGGACAGGAAAAAGGAAAAGAGAGAGCCAAAAGACCGCAAGTGGTTTAAACATAGGGTAATGATAATGATATTATCATGAAATAGCGGGCAAAGTTTAACTGAATTACCTGAATTTTCTTTAATTTGCAGGTACTTCCATTACAACGAAATGCGAGAACTCCCAGGGGAATTTTTTTCCAACATGAAGAATCTAATAACTGCGTAAGTCAAGTGGAATATTTACGATGGTAGAAGTGGAACAATTGAAAAATTTCACTTGTCTGAAGACGATTATGCTTCTTGAAGAATGTTACAACCACTCATTAATTTTCCTACCAGTACAGCTCCTGTGACGAATGAAATTTCCGCTTTTTCTCTTTTTTTTTTTTAATTTCAACTCTTTTTTATGAACCGTAGGACTGTGGACACCAACCTGATGTGTTGCCATTTGACGAAGGAGGACGCAGATTGCGACTTTGCTTATGTCGACAGCTTTGCAAGTTGTGAAACGATGTTCAAAGATCGAGCTCCTAGGATTTGTCTCTGGGTTGTAGGAGTTGTGACATTGGTTGGTGCTGTGTTTGTGATCGTGTGGCGGTTGGTGTTTAAGGAAAAAAAGGAGAAAAACAAGATACAGGCTATCATGTTGATAAATTTGGCCTGGTCTGATGGACTGATGGGTGTCTACCTGATCATTATAGGTGTGATGGATGCCATTTGGACAGGGCAGTATTTCTTGCATGACTATTATTGGCGTTCAAGTTTGCCATGTCAGATGACAGGTTCCCTTTCCGTATTGTCAAGCGAGGTGTCCTTGATGCTCATCTGCTTGCTCTCTGCCGACCGGCTTAAAAATATTCTGTACCCCTACAGCGGAAAGTCCCTTACAATTAAGGTTACGCACTTTCTGTGCGTCTTTATCTGGATTGTTGGTGGTATAATTGCGTTTATTCCCACGGTAGGCTTCGATTACTTTGGTAGTCGCCAGAGGGGTCATCATTTTTATGGCAGATCAGTTGTTTGTCTCCCATTGCAGCTTTCTGCTGATAAGCCCTCAGGCTGGGAGTACTCTGTTGCCATGTTTGTTGGTCTAAACTTTTCCCTTGTCTTATTTGTCATTGTGGCCTACTCAATGATAATCTTTAAGTCCTGCGCATCAAACCGGCGCCTGGCTAAGCAAGGAACCGAAAGAGAGAGGAAAATGAAAGCCAAGCAGAGGGCAGCCGATCTGAGGAGGGAGGCCTCGCTCGCCAAAAGAGTGTTCTTCATCGTTCTTACCGACTGTGTCTGCTGGTTGCCTATCGTGGTGATTGGAGTGAGGTCTCTCCTGGAAAAGTCCTTCCGTGTACGTGGTGACCTGGCAGTTTGGATCGCAGTCTTTGTTCTGCCGGTTAACTCTGCCATCAATCCCATTCTCTACACCTTTTCTACCCCACAGGTACACGAGGTCATTATTTGAACGGTTGAAAAATATATATTCTGCGATTACGTTTAGTTTTGCCATTTCTATATTCATTCGCATTCGAGGGGAAATCAAAGACTCGAAGGTCTAATATAGGGAGTGGGGGGAAAGCACTGTGCAGTGATTACAACTGTGTGTTTTTTGTTTTTTTTCGATGTATTAAGGTTCGAGGTGTCATCAATGCCAAACTCCGACCGTTGTGGGATTATCTGATAGCAAAACTCGGCCGAAATCAAAATGAAGGTAACCTTTAACAATTTTAACTAATCTTTCGTCATTTTGTATAGTGTTATTCCACGTTCTTTCATTTTTTGTTTCTGTTTCATGTTATAAAGCTACGCATAAAACAGTTCTAAGAAAAGATATGCCTCGTGTTTATAAATCAAATTGACCCATAAGTCAAGTGAATAAGAAATAGACAGGTATCTATATTTAATAACAAGCTTGTTTATTTCATGTTAACACTTAGTCAGACTCAGTCTCATTGAAAAATATGACTACGTCATGAGTGAACAGTATGTTTGTTGCTGAAGTTTTTGTCGCTTGTGTTATTATTTTGTGCCAGCTAAAGACCAGGGAATGGAAATGAGAGTTATCGAAGAAGGTACGCACTCAATTCACTTATCCACAGACTGCAACAAATTTGAGAATGCAACATCTGGCAGTCAAAAACCAAGAACAGAACAGAATGATCAAAGAACAATGAGGAATTTATGTAGCTGAAAAAGTTTCAGCTGACGTTTTTTTCCAACTTTTTATATTCTAACGAAGGTGTATAAAGAAATTTGACCTTTAGCTTGAAGTTTACAATCATCCATATTTTGAAACACTTTAATGACTGCAATTTTCCGTTGTACATGTATAGTAAGTTTGAATCCAATTTAATTGATTCTTGGTATGATCTAGAGAAGAAAATATCCATAGACAAAGTCACCATTGACAATATTTCTATTTTATTACAAAAACAAATAGATTCCATATTGCCGTGGGTTTATTCTGAAATTGCTCACTGAAAAATGGGCTTAGAACATTACAGACACTCCGTTGCTCCCCGTGTATCATCATTGAACAGACGCATAGCAACATAGAATTTACGTGTTTGTTCGACAGTTAAAATTCTAGAAATAATGGTTTTGATAAGGTATTAAGAGCAAATGTGGCCAAGAATCGCACACTTTCGCAATATCGCGGCAACAGCCAAAAAATCGATTCGGCTCATATTCTCAAGTTGTGTAGGCCTTACAGTGAAAGAAAGAACTGCCTACTTCGTTTGGCTGAATATCAATTTATTTTCGAGAAAATCGGTAATAACTGAATTCCACCAAATGCCGCTTTACAAGCTCAACATTTTTTAGACGAATCTCGGAACGTCGCGCCACGATGAAAAGTACCAAATCTTGTAAAACAACATCAAAACATATGTTGGCAGCAATTTGAGTAGTTGTTGATTGTTTTGTATACACAAACTAATTGAATTTATCCGACCTTCATCTAATTTGATTAAAAATAGATCAAGAGTAACCCGTTATTTAACTATGTGCTAAACAAAACTATCCACTGAAAATCTGGCTTTTGGAAGGTGAAGTGTAGTTCTTTTCAATCTTCGAAGGAGTTTTTGGGGAAATGTTTCAGTGCGATTTCATTAAATTTTAAAATTGGATGAAATGCGTTGATTTGACAGTGCCGTCAGTTAGTGGAAAATGTATACATACACACGCAAACTCGATTGTTTCGCATTTCACCACAGTTTTTTCAACATAATATTCATTCATCCTTCATGTTGCTGTATCACAATAGAGTATTGCAGTTCTGAAATTGTTGCATCGCTCTCACAATAGTGATATAACTCGGAAGAATAGTCAACACCTCCTGATAACGATTGTTTACGGGGTTTCTCTATACCCAATTCGTTGACAAGGAGGCTGTAATTACTTCAAGAGATCATTGTTTAGATATAAGTCTTCAACCGAACCGCGAACCAAGCGGAATGTTGCCGAAGTGCACTTTACAGCTTTTAGAGAGACTGCCTCTCAATGATGTTTAGAACAAGGGAGACGTGCTGAAATGGACACCTGGCTGTGCTCAAACGCTAGTCTAAACAAAATCTCGTTCCTCTGAATTTCTGATCTGGATGAGTTTACGGAGAGTTATCTAGTTATTTTAAGTAATATTTGCCATTTTGACCCCAATTTATGTGAAAACCAACCTGAAGTAACTCAGTTGGCTAGGAATTACTTTTTACTTCCTTTTTTATAACGTTCCTCTATATATCAAAGAAACTTATTATTAAGAACTCGTGGAAACCTAGAGAAAAAGTATTTGTAACGTAGAATTCTTCTGTTTCGGCCCCCTTAAATCATGAGCATGGTGGTATTTATCCTCTGTTCATCCATCCGTTTGTTCACTTAGGTTCTGCTGAGTTAATTGCTCAGCTTCAGCAGATGCAACTCGATGCAAGCAAAGCCAATGACAAGACAGATCTAAATACTGAGTTGAAGAAAATTGCTTCAGACATGGGCTTCATAATCGTCGACAATGAAGGATCAGGAGATTGCATGTTCTCTGCTTTGTCAGATCAACTGGAAATTGCTATGAGAATCAGAATCAAGCATGACGAATTAAGGCAATTATTGGTCCAATACCTCAGAAAAAACCCTAAATTAGTGAGTTGATGTCTTGCACTCTGTGTTCACCACTGTTACTTTAGGAGCACCGTAAAGGTTGGATCCACATGTGGGCCAACTGGTCAACACATCACTACTCGTTCTGTAGGGGATAATAAAGATCATAAATACCTTGAACTCATCGTTTAGTATAAATCACACCGCGCGCTCCTTGGTAATTGATTGGCAAGTACCATTCACCGTATTCTGGTATAGACGTAGATTATTTTCTACATAAGCGTCGGTGAAAGTGGTGGATAATTAACTTGCCTCTTTGCCTCGGAAGATACTCACCCCTATTCACCATTTATTTTTTTTGAGAATAATTGTTCAGTACTTCTGGATTGCTCGTAAAAAAAAACGCTGTGTTGTTCAAGTGTGTTTTTTTATAGACCATGTCCGGGTCACGGATGAATTCAAACCTCCTTGATAAAATGAAAGGGCTCTGTCTTGTGGAGAAAGCGGCCAACCCGAGGTTTTTTTAAAAGTACTTCACACTTGAATCTCCCCTAAAAGGGACAATCCTAATTGGATAACCTTGACTCTGGGTAAGGTGGACATTAGATATTCGATGTTTCTCAGGGAAAATTCAGGAGTTGAGACTGCTACATCCAATGCAGATCCTTGTGATCATTACTCTGATATGTTTTTATCCGTTCTTACTGTTGTTTAGTATCTGTTATTTTCTCATACGATGACTCCTTCCAACGTACTCAACCTGGTCAATTGTACCATTAACTTTACACTCCAAGTTTCGTTCTCTCTTTTTTGCTTTTCTCACAGCCGAATGGAACAGATCTGTTTCACTTCGTCCATGGACATCAATCATGGGCTGATTACTTAATGTACATGGAGCAAGATGGCGCATGGGGTGACCATGTTATTCTATGTGCCGCAGCAAACTGCTACAAAACTTGCATTCGTGTGGTCAGTAGTCTTAACGCTTCTCACGATGTTATCTTACGGCCGCAATGCCCTGTTGACAAAGGCAGGACACTTGTGTTGGGACACGTCCCTGAAGCACACTATGTCAGCCTTTACTCTACACAAGGTACAATTCTTTACATTACACCCAGTAAATGAGGTGTGAGTTTATAATGATATTTTGTGTAATTATCTACATCATCAAGGAGGGAGGGGGTGGCTCTATCGCTCTCTGGTATAAGCCGCCGTCAAATGATCCCTGTCAATATGACGTCACATACCAACACTGGAAGCGCTAGCTTCGCTAAGTTTGCTCAGTAGAGCTTGAGGACAGCTAACAAAGAAAATGCCATTACAGGCTCCTAGCGGGTTATTATTGACTAATTTTCAGTGAGTGTACAAGCTTCGTTATTTCTATTGTGAATTCAACAATGTACTGTCTTGTGAAAATGTTTGTTTGTAATTTCGTCAAAGAGAACTCGGGATTAGAGCGGCTGACCACCATATTTACTTCCGCGCGTGTCAAAACAAACCAAAACGTACGCCGTTTTTTCTGTAGGCTTTGAACAAATCGGCCTCATAAGAGGAGGTTTTATTCCTTATTTATTTAGGTTCGTACCTACTGCTATTTGGGGCGAATCTAATGAGTCATTTTTCTCCTCACTCCTTTTAAGTTTGAAGTTGTTGTATTACATAGTGGTGAGCCACGATTACATACTTATCTTGTCTGCTAGTGTTGTAAAGACCTTGATATGAACCAAAGATTGCAGTTAATAAGCTTGCTGGCTTCTAATTATCTTTCTGCTTGTGGCTCTTTATTTTAAAACGCTCTCGCTACTCCTGTGATTAATTTTTCCGGGCTTGTATTGTAAACTGCTATTATGGCCAGAGTGTTGACTTGTGTCCTTTGTAGGGGCAAATGTGGTCAAAGATTGAACAGGTTCGAAATGTGGCAACAGCCGAAAAATCGATTCGGCTCACTTTTTCAAGTCAGGTGGGCCTTACAGTGAAACAAAGCACTGCATACTTCGTTTGGCTGAATATCGATTTATCTTCGAGAAAATCGATAATAACTGAATTCCGCCGAAGTGCCGCTTTAGAAGCTCAAAATTTTACACGAGCCTCGCGTGACCAATTTAAAAGACTTGGACCGATGAAAGGTACCAAATCTTGAAAAACAACACTCAAATTTAAGTTCTTGATTGTTTGTAGACACAATCTAATTTTTATTAGTATGAATACTTGTCATCATTATTTATTAAGTTACATGTATCATCGTGGAAAAGAAAAACTTTTATTCACTATAATCTCTAAAAGTATATACAAAAATTATGATAAACTGCTTAAAAATCGAAAAAAATGCGTGAAAATGTCTAGTAAAAATTTAAGTAAAGCTCATGGATACACACTTCGTTTAATAACAATATTAATTCAAGATTATTTACAAAAAATATAATTAATAAAACTAGTATACAAAAACTACATAAACAGAGTAATCGACTGAAAATCTGGCTTTTGGAAGGCAAAGAGTAGTTCTTTCAAACAATCATTATCAGGAGACTATCCTTATAAGTTATATCGCTACTTTGAGAGCGATCGATGCAACATTTCCAGGACTGCAATCCTCTATTATGATACATCAACAGGGAGGGTAAGAAGATATTCTGTTGAAAAAGGTGTAGTTTCGATGTAAAATGCGAAACAACCGTGTTTGCGTGTGGATATGTACATTTTCTGCTAACTGATGGCACCGTCAACAAATCACGCCTAATCATATCCCCAAAAATTCCTTCGGAGATCGAACAGAACTACATTTCGCCTTCCAAAAGCCAGATTCTCAGTCGATTATTTTGTTTAGCACATAGTTTAATCAGTAACGGGCTACTTTTGACCTATTTTTGATCTAGGTTATTTAATCACTTTCACCAGAGTATGGTGAGGGTCGCACAACAGAGCGAGGCTCCAAATTAAGTGCGCCCAATATCCCACCCATCCCACCCCAGGGGAGGACATCCATCACACAGTAATCTCGTGTGTGGGAAATTAACGTCTCCTACCCCAACCCTGCAGGAGACGGGACCTCCATTTATTCGTCCCTATCCGAGAAGACTAGAATATCTAACCATTTCTTGATGTTATAGAAAGGTAGCAAATTCTTCTCAATTATTTTAAGACCCTGAGTGTTGGTCCGGCCGGGAATCGAACCCTCAACCTCCCGCACAACAGTCCAGCGCTCTATCCATTGAGCTAACCGGGAGGCGGTGAGCTAACCGGGAGGCGGTGAGCTAACCGGGAGCTAGAAGATGATCGGATAAATTCAATTAGATTGTGTAAATAAACAATCAAGAATTGCTCAAATTGCTGTCAACCTATGTTGAATGTTGTTTTTCAAGATTTGGTACTTTTCACTGGTCCAAGTGACTGTTTTCAATTCGTGGCGCGACTCTCCAAGATTCGTTGAAATTTTGAGCTTCAAAAGCGGCATTTTGGCGGAACTCAGTTATTATCGATTTAATCAAAAAATAAGTCGATATTCAGCCAAACGAAGTATGCAGTGATTTATTTCTCATTGAGACCTACCTAACTTTTAAATATGGGCGAAATTTATTTTTCAGCTGTTGCCACCAAATGTGTGACCATTCACTCTTAAAGAGAAAAGAGATATTCGGAAAGAGCAAAAGCGGAACGCAAATGACTAAGGATTGAGAAGTTTCACGATACGGTTACCAAATGCAAAACGCACAACGTGGTTTATTCAACAAATCTGGCGATCTAGCGAACTAAAGCCACGAGAGAGAGCACTTTGTAATCTTATTCTCTTTCTGTGTTTTCTTTATCGAACACAGTACAAAATCTAGAAGAAATGGGGAGCGCTGTTGATAGTGAGGACGAGTTGCAGGAGGAACGGGTAGAGAGGGAACAACATGCAGGATCAGGCGAAGAAAACGAGGAACCCACTGAACCCCAGCAAGTTGAGCCTAAACAAGACGAAGAACCAAAACAAGGCCAAGACGAACTTACTGGACAGCAGCAAGTTAAAAGAGAACAAGACGAAGAAACAAAACAAGGCCAAGACAAACATACTGAACAGCAGCAAGCTGAACGAGAACAAGACGATGAACCAAAACAAGGCCAAGACGAAACCAGTAAACAGGAGCAAGTTGAATCAAAACGAGACGAAGCACCAAACGATGAGCACAAAGAACCTAGCACAAAGCTGGAGGTTGGACCTGGTCATTTAAAGGGAAACAAAGAAGTTAGTAAACAGCAGCCAGTAGACCAAGAGCTGAAAGAAGAACATGAAAAACCTGAGCGTGAGCAAGATGAAACTGTTCAAGAAAAGCCAAAAGGGGAAGGCCAAGAATCCAAACAGCAGCGCACTTGGAAAGAAGAGGAAAAAGAACTGAAAGTCGACCATGGGCTAGAGGTTGGTTCTAAAAAAGACGAGAAGTCGAAAAGAAATAAAAAAGAAAGTGAACAGCAACAAGAAGAAAATGAGCAAGATGAACAAGAGCAAGAAGAGAAACATGAAGAAACCGAAAATCAGCAAGTTGATTCTAATCAAGAATGGCGAGAAAAGGACCACAAAGGTCCAAAACAGGTAGAAATTGAACAAGAGAAACCAAGAGGAGTGTCTGAGGAAGTAAACCAAGTTCAAATGCAGGACAAAAAACTGCAGTCAAAACGAGATAACGAGGACTCCCAACATCGGGGTGAAGAGTCTATGGAAGATGAATCACCACGACACCAGCAGATTATGGACGAAGGTATGTTTTACCCGGCCTCCGTTTCCGCTAATTTCTAAAGTTTTGGGGAATTAATTTTTCGTTCATCACGTTGGGTGGAGGAAAAACTTCTTCGTTATTCCAAAACTTATTGTTATTTTTTTTAAGGTAACAATGTGTAACTGAAGTGTCTTGATAATTAGTTACTTTTATTCAACAGAGCAAGACGAAGAAGATAATATGGTGCTGGACACACGTTTGTAACCGGTAGCACTGACTTATCAAGTCCTTTTAGTTCTAATTATTGCAATAGAAGTAGAAAGATTAGATACTGTTGTGTCATGGAAATAGTTCATTTACTTAACCAAGAACATTTTCAGAAAAACTGATGGAAAAAAAAATCAAAGTAACTAACTCGCACTCGTTATGTTTGTTCGGCACTGTTTGATCGTCCATGTTGTCCGAAAGGGAGGGAATTTGGTATGCGGAATAAGATCTCGTGAAAGCATGCTTACGGTTATATTGCGCCACCCGTGTTGTCAGAAGTTTCCGTAACTTATCTTATTCCAATATTATTAAGTTTACAAGTACTTACAAACATGACTTAACTATTAACTCAGCATCCAGTTGCATGTCTTACTTATTAATTATTGACTTAAGTCCTAGTATATTATTTACTAGGTGGCTTCTTTGTTATGACAATGCTAAGCCACTAATCGTATTTACTCCACCGCACATATGTATTAAGTGCACAGGTCAGATAATGCATGTTCATCTGCCTCATTTATTTACTCACTTTTGCTGTTAATGTATGACTTAAGTTAATTTTGTAGGAGCTTGAACAAAAATGAAAGGAAAAAGTATTACAAAAGTGTAACTCAAGTGAGGATGTTTTTAGAAGTGTTAAATGTTCTTTAAGTTATTGTCAAGCCATTTAGTACCTAATTAAAAAAAAATTAATAATATTTCATCTCTCTCTTTTTTTTTTGTTATCTAATAATTGAACCATCCTGGAGTTCAATAGTTTAAACACAATCTCATAGCTGAGGGGTAACTTGGAAAACATTTCAGTTGTTGAAGGACTGTTCAAAACGATTTGAATCATATTTGTCGCTTGAATGATCAACAGACCATACGGGAAGTGAACCTCCAAAAGAAAGGCTGAGGTTCAAACAGAGAAACGATAGTAGGAGTACGAGTAGAATGTAAAGATTCCATCAACAAGCTTTTTTGTCTCTCCTTAAATTTTAAAGGAAGATCGTGCTCTGTGGTCTCCAAAAGTCAGTCTTAATTCCCGGCTCAGTGTCGCTTCTGACTTTCCCTGTGGAGTTTCAAAAATCTTCCATTCCGCCCTAGGTACAAATAATTGGAATTAGTCTTTTAGTAATTTTTTTTCCGGTTATAGGTAGTTAGTACTTTAATTAGTCTCCCGAAAAATTCTCTCTCGAATAAATTATCAGTTAAAAAACCAGACATGTCCAATACACCAAACAGGTTCTCACGGTTGTCTGATGAAATAGGTAAGTCTGAACGCGAGATAGAAGCATGAGTCGGCAGACAGAAGGGCTGGAAATCCTTGCAAAACTCTACACTAGTCTTTGAATGATAAATAATGTTACCGTGGATAAATTAGAAATAGGTTTTACGACTGAAAGACCAAGTATGAAACTTCATTATTGGAGGTTAACTGGTGTTATGCCGTTGCTATGAAATTGCTTAATTGCTTGTCTCGATACATTTCCTGTGGTGTTGGCAGGGATAATTTGTATAACAATCAGGAGCTTTTTCAGTTGGTGACCATTTCCTTTATTCTCCTGACCCTGATGTGTGATTCAGGGATGATATTGTAAGGAGAAATTAGATACTGGTCACTCTTGGGTTTAAAGGGTTTATGTTTGCAGAAGAGTGTGCAAACATTTAGACTGAAACAATGGAATGGGAGTTCTTAAATTTTTGCTAAATTTTGACTTAGAAAAGTTAGGTATAAAAACTTCCAAAAAAAGGAGTCAAAGAAAACTTCAAAGAAAACTTCAAAGAAGAACTGGAAAAAAAGTGTTTTATTTCAAAAAATTATACAAGCACTTCAACACAATTTGGAACACATGCCTGACAAATAATTGGCTTGCGGCGGTGACAGAGCGACGTTCTTGAGGACGAGGAGAGATTCAGTGACTGAGTTTACACCTAGCAAGATCTTCCTCAGCTTGTGAAACATTCCCGCAAGAATTTGAGCCATCTTCACTGAACAGCCTTCAACGAAACGAGTTTGGTGGAAAAATGCAGAAATCACTCAAACAGTGCAAGGTAAATACGTTATGGAATGCCATCATTCAACACTGATTCCTCCAACAAATGAGGCGAATATTTGGAATTTCAACGCGATATTTGCATTTTTAGCTTACTTTGTGTTTGTCTCCACGCGATGAGATTTCAAAAACAGTTTTTTCGGCGTAAAAGGTACTACTCTTGTTATCATACTCATTTCGTTTGTTGTGTACAATACCCCTTAACCTGAAAGTATTTTCCTCACGTGCAGGCCTCACGTGCACTTGTCACCGCACGTTTTGTTGACTCGTGCTACTCTTCCCGCGGCCACTCGATAGAATGCCTGACAGATTTCATGGATGTCTCTGCAGGAAGATAATGCCTGGACGTAAGGTACAAAGCAAAAACGTTTAAGAATTTCAATGCCTTCTGAAGGCGAAGTCCAAATCATATCACAATCTAGTACCTCTTCGCGTCAATTGAACAATGATCGAAAGTAAAACTGAGGATTCTGACACAAATGCAAAGAGCGCCGAGGTGAGTCTGCGTGATGTTCTATCATTTCATCGCTCGAAACGATCCTTCAAAAGTTTCAGTACCTTAAAAGCCTAGCTCGTGATAAACAGGGCATGCGCGTTGCTGGGGATTTTTGGGCAGAAGTTTTTTGTTTACGAAAGCACTTTGTGGGTAAGTAAGCTATGCCTTTCTAGAGAGGTCGATTATAGAAGTAGACAAACTGACTTCAGAAATACATCATTTGCATGTATAATATGACCACTCAAAGTACAAAATGAGAAGTTTTAGGAAACAAAACAGCATTTCCTTGTCATTTACTTTTTAATACGTTGTCAGGTTTGGTGAATTTTAAAAGGGGTGCAGTGCATTACTATGGCTAACTTTGATTGCAGAAAGAGGAAAAGGAGCATGCATACATTTGTCCTCATCAAAAAGTTCAGATTCAACAACAATCATCTACAAAATGCTGGAGTCTTAGGGTTTACTGTTAACAAGGAATCAAGCATTGCATCAGCTGGGAAGAAAACAAATTCATAAAGACTATCAAGTAATTGTAATCTTTTTAAGAAGTCTGTCTCTTTTATCATGAGTGGCCAAATTAAGTACAATTTAAACACATTTTTATGTACATGAAAAAATTATGCGCTTCCAATTGGCTGCAAGTGAGTGCATTTCTCATGTAACACAAATGTAGAATTATAAACAAGTGCAAAGTTGTAACACAAGACAGTGTTAACTTACACTTGCTTTATGTTCTTTTGTAAATTAATTTTGTTTTCTGTGAAGAATTTATTTGTGCTTGATTAACAACAAATATTATTACTCTCACTTGAAAATGTCATTACCTGAACATGATTAATTCAAAATGCTGTTAAGCCTTGGATTAAATTTAAGAACTGACTAAGTCTTCTGGGTATTTCTTATGATCAACATAGTGTTTTATTGAAGTCCTGAGATTTTCTCCTTTATTTAAAACTGCATGAATTGGTAATTCAAAGATTTCCTATAGTGGACTGTCAACAATTAGTGATAATATAGAGGCTAATTTGCACTGCCCTTTAAGGCTTTAAAGCCCTAAAATATTTCTGAACATTGTAGTATTTCATCTCTCTTGATGTTCCAAAGTTTGTCACTATGTATTTCATGTTACTTGCTTTCTCAAAACTAAATTAACATTCTCTCTCCCTTAGACAGTTATAGCCTCTATGGCTCCTTTGATGAACCCTGTTTTGTTTCAACAGATCACCAAAGGCATGTAATGAGCACACACCCATTATGTTTATTTCCTCTGGACCCCTGTCAGGTAAACCTGTCCCTTAATTCTCCTTGGTTACTTATATCACTAAGGTTACTGGCCTAACCAGCCTTCCCTTATTCATTATCATGACAGATTGAAACCAATTATATGAGTTCATGGAGAATGAGCCAGCCTCCTTGACCACTGCTTTAAGAACTGAGGCCCTTAAGAAATTTAAATATTGTTGAAAATAAAGGAATCTCAAGAAAAAGAGATTGATTAAAAATCTATTGTTTAATGTACCTGTAATGCTCCTGATGGAGCTATGTCACTGAAACTTAAGAAGAAAGTAAATCAGGTCAGTGATTTTCCATCCCCTCTAGTAATTCCCTTAACTTACATGGGTTAATGGAGACTGTAGTAAATGATGGGAAAACTGCTTACCTAAAACAACAACAGTGTACAAAGTCCTGTACATGTAGGTATAACTCAATTGCCCCTTCTAATAATCGGCTCAAAGGCTTCTCTGTTTCTTGAATGTTATATAGCTGGAGATGCAAATTAATACTGTAGCAGAAACCAATATAAATTAAAATTATAGCTTTTTTATAAAAGGTAACTCAGCTGTGAGTTTCGTAATTGACAACTAAAAGATTGAACCAATTGAACTGTTTCCAATAATAAATTTGATCCTATTTTTTTAATTCTTTGTTACACTAGAATGTAGTATGTTATTTTTCTGAGTATTGACTTATGGTAAAAGTTGTCTGTTGCAGTTAAGTGTTATAACTAAATTTAGAAATTTCTCCTAGATTCTGTAAGATACTTGATGCAAGAGCAGTACATTGATGAGCCTGTGTTCAAATGCTTGACACTGGAATGTGATTTGGGAAGTGCAGTAAATCGCCTGATAACACAACCAGGACAATTTGCCAGTATCTATCACAAAGCATTTGGGGAATTCATGCTAGCTTTTCTTTTTTTCAATGTCTCACATTATTTTTCAGAGTGTTTATTTATATTGTCAATTTATATAGTCAGAGTTACAGGGAATTTTGGATGGTGTAATCTGCCTGAACTGCTCTTTTAACTAGATATCCTTCCCAAAAAAGACAAATAACCAATTAACAATTTCTTTTCTACTGACTGGTGGCTCATTTTGTGAACATGTTCATTCTGGTTTTGACAGTTTCTCCCTGGACATAGTCAAGAGCTTTATTGTGGTGGACACTAAATGAGTATACTCAAGCAGTGAAGCTGCATGTGTGCATAATGAGAATGTTGTTGGCAGAGCCATACACAATTTAGCCCCTTTCAGAAAATTGTAATGTCACCCAAGTACACTAGTCTTCTAATCACTTGTGAGAATTTTCTTTAATTTTTTTTGCAACTTAGTGTTAACTTCAATTTAGCTCATTTCCTATTCATTTTTATTACTGAACATGCATATATGCATGGTCCTTTTCAGTCTAGCTGGTGAATACTTGTGCACCTTGTAAAAACAAAATATCACTTATGAATGCTTGATAATAGTTTGATAGATTTACAAGGGAGACATTGTCTAAAAATTTCTTCAAAATGTTGTTGCAGTTACTCCCAAATCAAAGAGGCCTAGCATTGTAAGGAAAAGGAAATATGACACAGCTAGCTTTTCTATCATCAAGTAACAACCATGATAGTAAAGGTATTATTTGATTATTGCTCTATATGGAAGAGGTTGGTGAAGGAATGAATACATTCATCATTTGTAAGCCTCTGACTGCATATCACTTGTTTCCTCAAAATTATAGTTTTCCCAGCTCATAACCAAGTTGAAGATCAGAGTAAGAGGGCTCATTAATTGTAGCAACTTGTCTACTAAATGTGTTAAGCACATGTTTTGTTTACTAACCGATTAATTGTCAAGTTCTGGATTTTTAGCTGCTTTAAATACTTCTTCAATGTGAACCAAGAGTCAGGGTGCTAGTTAGATATCAAAGTGAGTTGGCTGCTTGTTGATATAATGTAGTGTACTTGCAGATTTACAGGATAGTTGGGGCAGCTTGTTGAGCAGTCTAAATGAAACATTGCACCAGGTTAATACATTGTGACTGTTTTGTTTGCCTTCAGTTGGTAATATTATGTTGACTGCACAGTGTTAATAATACTGCCATATACTTGAGAAGAACTTTTCAGATTACTCCTGCCTGTAGTTTTGCAGTGTACATGTATGTGATGTTTGAAGCAATGCAGAATCCCTCTAATTCCTTGTTTAAACCAGGTGCTGGAGCAGCAAGTCTTAAAGATCGGCAGCGTCCAGCTTCAAGAAGGGGTTTACGTTCAGTTTCATCATCTTTACATGGTTATGATAACACACCAAGTGTACATAATCACATCCATCCACTCTTGATTTCTTCATCACCTTTGAATCAGCAAGGCTATTATGAGAAGAGTAATGTGCCTCACTTAGCAGAACAGATGTCATGTGGTGCTTTGTATCACACACAGCTGCTACCACAACATCCATTTCACTTAATTATCCTCATGTTAAAAATAGAAATAGTAATGTTCATGTAAACAAAGACAGAGGTGGCCCAGAGAGCACTGTTATGTCTAGTAGGTTTATGCAAAGGGATAACTGGCAACCTTCAGTGCTTACAAAAGATTAGAGGACAAGAAGCAGGCCATGGATGAAATTCCACAAGATATTTCCTGCAGGAAACAAACAGAGGCAGAAAAAAGCTGTGATGCCGAGCCTGAGTGAGTGCTAATTCCAATGATGAAATCAATCAATCTGGAAAGAGATCCCACAGACAAAAGCTGATAAAAGTGATTGGAGAACCCAAGAAAAGAATGTGAATGAAAACATTTACTCCCAAAGGTAAGCTCATTCTCAACTTTTGGTACCATAACAAAACTGAAAATTATTTATTGGAAATGTTGGTAATTTTCTTAAGAATTGCAAGACTGCATTCACATTACCAGAGCTTAGAGGTGACTGCATATCCAACCCACACAAATTTTGTGTACTGGTATAATTTATGCTAAGTTTGCAAGTGAAAAACTACTCAAGTAAAATTTACTCCATGTTTGAGCAAATATGGAACTAGCTGCCCCATCAATGAAAACTCAGCATAATAATTCAGGTATCTCATACTATCAACCCTAATACTTTTACTCACTGCCAAAAGTTTTGAAATTAATGAAAATGCAGCCAGTGCCAAGGGGGTATTAGTAGGACCCTTTAGATACATGCATCTACTATATTAAATTACACATATATGCAGTGAGTTACTACCGTGGTCTCAATCTGGTTTGTGATCTGACTTTTTTAAAAATTTTTTCTTGTGGGATATGGGTGAATACAATTGACTTCTGCCAAATCAAACTTGGTTTTTCTGGTGTTACTTTGAGTTCTCTTTTCCAATCCTTTTTTGTCTTCATACATAATAAGAGCTGGAAATTCAACACCACATAGAAGGGTTTCACTGTAAACATGGAAGAAGTCTGGAGAGAAAATTGGGATGGGCATTAGATATGGAAATACTAGATTGCATGCAGGAAAGTGTTGGCTATCAATAAATATCAGACACTATTGAGCAGTGAAATACTGTAAGTTACAGTAAAATTGGTTTCTGATCAGTGAGTACTGACTGAATGTACCTAATAAGAACCTGACCTTGGTTGTCCAACTCAGTCGTCTTCATTGTGTGAACTCCAATAATATCAGTCTATTATTAACTAAAACAATAAGCTGACATGTTTTTTGGTTATTTAGTAATTTGTCTAAAGCTCAGCATTAAATAAAGGTGATACTTCTGGACTGAAAAGAAAGAAACCAAGGTCTAAATAACAACATTACTGTAAGATCAGTCCTCCTGTCCTTTTTTATAACAGCTTTTTAATTATTATCAATAATTAATTGCAACTTTTGAGAAGTCAGACCCAGTACTTTGAATACTACTTTTCTGGTCAAATACAGGGAGCAAATCACAAAGTCATGGCACTGGTTGCAGCAACTTGTCCCAAACTGTGATCCATATGCAGACATTAGGCCACTGTATTTGAGATGTGTGTTGCATATTTTCACCACTGCTGGAATTACCATGGTTCCCTCTTACAACAGATCAACAAGGTATGCACAGTTGTATGAATGTTATGGTATGACTAAGTAAAAAGAAAGTTACATTTGGTTATTAGTTAAACAGGTTACATTCAGAAGTCTTAAAATAATCATTGTATTCTCTCAGAGGAGACAAACCCCCAAGAGGAAGGACTGAAAAAACGGAGAAGGAACAAGGATGGCCAAGTTTTAATACAAGAACAAACCTAAGTTTGACCTACACAATACTACCCAGCAGCATGAAATATGAATTTTTTTTTATCTTATTTTGAGGAAATTAATAAGGTCTTTAGCCATGGTGTCTCTCACTATTATATTTCATAAAGAGTATAAGCCAGTGTTAATTTTGAAATTTTTGACATAACATTAAATTTTCTTCCCTTCAAGCCTTCTTTTGAAATTCTTTTGACATTCTGACATGGGCTGTACTTTTTCTTGCAAGTTCAATCTATGCTCTCCAGCTCGATTAAAGAAAATGGCTGCGACAAAAAGAATACATTACCATCTGTATTGGAAAACACCACTTGGGTGCAGAATATCATGTAAAATTTGGCTCAATATTTAGCATTACATG